>NC_090831.1:23084155-23386352 GCF_028021215.1 Eschrichtius robustus
ACTATAAACATATTCCCATAGACCTCAATACTTCTCAAATTATTCTTGATTTAAGTTTCTTTGTATTTTTCTATTCTACTTTGTTATGCTCCTGAAACTTTACTTTTCTATATGCTTGTGAGATTTTCATTATCATGCTTACCTATAAATACCTATATCCCATGAATACTAATAGAAAACAAACCAAACCTGTCTTTTAGCATCCTTTGTCATGGTCTATTTACTTGCTCATTAGAATCCTGAGTGAGATTGTTCTAACGTTGAAAAAAATCCCAAAGCAATGCACAAGTGAACAGTAAAACTTCCATTGACTAACTAGGCAGTTATCTGCCAGCGGCAGTCATCAGCATGTTAATGAGATATATGGATGACAATAAATGCAAGGCATTGAGAGCACTGCTGAGTGTATGAACATAATACATACATATCTAACTCCTATTATATTTGACAAGTCTGAAACAGTGGTGTAAAAAATATGGAAATATGTGATGGTGTTTCACACAATGATTCAGAGACAAAAACTTTGTCCTTTCCAAAATGAGAAAAAAGAAGGCAAGCTTAAGAAAATTTTTAAAAATAGTACCAGATTACATCAAGATAACAAGTCAACAGCTCCAGGGCTCTGGCATAGAAGCAAAAGCAGATGTGGGAATTGAAGGATATTAAAGTCCAAGAAGTCACTGCCTGGGGTGGTTTCATATAAGCAGCTGGACCATTTACAGAACTAGGAATCCATCATACTCTCAAGCCAATTACAGAGTTTATAGTTCTAGATAATTATGCTATCACCTAGATATTTCTAACTAAATCAGCAGTTATTACATTAGATTTGCCGAAAACACTGTACTAAAATAAAGGATCTGGGCATTTTTTCAGTTGAGTGGGATTAGCCGCATGATGTTAATGGAAGAAATATCCAATTTGTCCAAAGCTAAACTATCTAAAGTGCCTCAGTAGAGGCAGTATGGTGTGAGAGTTAAATCAAAATGCATCACTTCTTATCTAGAAAGCACAATGTACATTAGCAGAAAGTTGAAAAGGATCATACAGATTAGAAACTACAAAGAATCATTTGAATTGATAACTCCCACCCAGAGATAGTAGAAAAATAATGCATGCCTCCCATTTATACTACTCAGAGAATTAAATTCAGATGCCTCTCAGCAATATGGATGACCACTTTTGACAGGAACAATTAAGTCATGAAGTTTTATTTTCCTTTCAATCCGGGTTAGTATGTGAAATTGTTACTATGAATTGTTACTTTCAGAAATCTAGTTTGCATACTATAAACAAATGAATCCAGTAATGATTGCCTCTCTCAGTGACAATCATCTGTTAATTACTCAAGACTTTCTGATCTGAACTCTTTTAGGAACTGAAATTCCAAGGAAATGCTCACTTTCTTTTCCCATAGCTCTAAAGGATTCATTAGTCCCACCTACAGCTTTAAAATATAGGGATAGTTAGGGAGTTTGGGATCAACATGTACACACTGTTATATTTAAAATGGATAACCAACAAGGACCTACTGTATAGCACAGGGAACTCTGTTCAGTGTTATATGGCAGCATGGATGGGAGGGGAGTTTGGGGGAGAATGGATACACGTATGTATGGCTGAGTCCTTTTTCTGTGCACCTGAAACTATCACAACATTGTTAATTGGCTATACTCCAATATAAAATAAAAAGTTTAAAAAAATAAAATAAAATATAGTGGGAGCAAATGCACACATAGGACAAAGTGTGATGAATGCAAAATGTCTTTAAAATGTATATAATATGGTAAGACCTTCTTTTCTAAGATCTGTTAAAGTAAAATCCATTTGTTAAATACACTTACATATATAATTTTCCCAAGCCTGAATCACAAAGAGTTGTGATTCAATACATCTTGTTCTTAAATGTATGCCTTATATTTTGCTTTCATATAATAAAAAATAAAGAATAAAAAATTAACATTACTTAAGATTCTTCATTATAACGAAACAAATTACAGTAAAATATCTAAGTGATGTTACTTAAAAGAAAACAATTCAGGGGTGGCAAAAGCTGAAACTGTGTATCTTGGTTTTTCAAATCTAAACAATAGAGTTTCCCCTAAATTCTACTTAGGATTTAGAAAAAATCATCGTTAACATTTGGCATATAAGATTTCTTTTCAGTGTTCTTATTATTTTTTAGTGTTTCTGTGTGTGTGTCCATATGTTTATATATTTATACTATGAATACTTTTTTTTACATTATATAGCATGTGTACGTGCTTGTGTAAATAGGTATATGTGTTAGTTCATATATATTCCCATAAGAATACAAGATTATAGTCCCATATGCTTTTTTTTTAAATGCTTAATGTTATTTCATGCTACAGGTAAGTACTGAATTAGAGTTTTTTAAATTAAAGAAGCTCTGATGGTGGGTTGTTGCCTGGGAGGTGAATAATAACTAGGCACAAGGTAATGTGGAAAGGCAGACACTAAAATGGAGATAACTGCACACTGAGAATTTAATTCACCTAAACTTCCTGAAATGCTGACCTGGGATATGTTAACAGCTATATTTCTGCTTTTTCCTAATTGATTTCTTCTCATTTGGTTTTGTTTTCTATTTTGTGCTGTTTTGCAAGCTACCTCAAATATTTTTTTGACAATTTGACTTATTAATAACCCTAAAAAATTAAAAAACTAGAAAGTTAAGGATAGTTATTTTTATTATTGATTTATTTATTTATTTTTGGCTGCATTGGGTCTTTGTTGCTGTGCACGGGCTTTCTCTAGTTGCGGAGAGAGGGGGCTTCTCTTGTTGCAGAGCATGGACTCTAGGAGTGTGGACTTCAGTAGTTGTGGCATGCAGGCTCAGCAGTTGTGGCTCACAGGCTCTAGAGCGCAAGCTTAGTAGTTGTGGCACATGGGCTTAGTTGCTCCGCGGCATGTGGGATCTTCCTGGACCAGGGATCGAACCCGTGTCCCCTGCATTGGCAGGCGGATTCTTAACCACTGAGCCACCAGGGAAGTCCCCTATTATTTATTTTCAAATGAATTTATTTGTTAACACAAAAGTCTCTAATGCTGTCTCTCACTATAAGTATCTATGCAGTAACTAGATGATACGTCTATAGAGTTGGGGGATGGGTGACATGAATAAATGCTGTTGGTCTCTAGATTGTTTCAGGAGCCAGGATGCCCACTGGAATAAGAGCACAATGAGTTAAATATCATATCCATCCCTGCTCACCTTCCCCTCTACCGCCCTCTCTTTTCTGATGACTGTCCAGAAAGTCTTCATATATTTACAGGTGTGACTTCTTACTGACATCAGACCCAGTGAGAGCTAAATTTATCATGAGCTAAAAGATACCTTGATTCTCCAAAACATCATAGTGTCATTTGTTGCCAAATTACCTTATAACCAACTTCTGATTACCCAGAGAAGATTATCTGATTACTGAGCAGTTAAATAAGAGCATTTCCCTGTTCTCCACGGCTAATTTCTCCTCTAAGGGGAGTGGAGGAAGTTGGATTTGAGTAGCTAAAATAGGCAGCTGCCCAGGTGATATAATTTGAGATGACTGAGAAGAAAAAGTCATCTCAAACTTTTAACTCATTGCTCTCCATTCTTAGAGAAGTCTTCTATAAGATCCTGGAATATTTTTCTTTATGGTCTTCAAGGACTCCTTTTAAAATTCTACTACCCCATGTTGGGGAAACTCTTTTTTAACACTCCAGGCTTACTAACAGTCTGTGGAGGCCTTCAGGGAAACCAGAGACCGGCCATCTCAGCATGTGTGTATTAGGAAAAGGCATTTTTCTGATGCAGCCCCTTGCCCACTCATGTGGTACCTTTGTGCAGAGTACACTGTAGAAAGGTGTACTCTGTAGAAAAAACTGTAGGTTTTGTACTCAGCAGCAAAACCTAAATGAGCTGGACATATGATGCTAGGAAGGGAGCGGGGCAAGTGCCAGTGTGCTAGCCCTGGGTTGCCCTATCTCGTAACCAGAAAAACCTTATAATGGTGCTCGTCTATGAAGCCACCGCTTTATAATGCTGTTTTAGTTACCTGAGTTAAGGCAATACTTTCATCTGTACAGATAATCAAAATTGACTACATCTGGAAATACCATGTAGGAAAACAGAACAAAGCAAAACAATAGTAAAAACTTGAGTTTACACACCAACCAGTATCATAAATATACATAGTATAAATACAGTTTAATATTCTTTTATTTTAAAAGGCTGAGGGTGTGGCAATGTAATTAAGAACTTTTACAGTTTTTCTTAGCTGTCCTTTATAAATAGGTGGCTTTCTGGGCACCAGAAGGAAATATTAACCTTTGGCCTCTTCCAGAGTGAGTCAGCCCTCAAAGCCAGATTACTCATGACAGCTGTCCCACCATCACAGGTAATATGACACCAAAATGACTGAATTTGGGGATTTTTTAGTTTTCAAATTGAAACCCCAGAACTGGGGTACGGTAGAAATGCTTTAACTTCTTTGGGATTATCTCTGTGTTTCTCTTTAATCTCAGTGTATCTGCTCAGTCTTTGTCACCTGTTTGGGCCTCTGAATTTCTGTATGGCATGGCCCTGAGGTTAGTTCTGGCAAGCATTTTACACTGTCAACACTTTTACAAACAGAGAAAAGAAATAGCCTGCCAGCTCATTTCACTGGGGGTCTCTGTGCTGGCCTCAGCCTCAGCTCTGTGACACAAGGCACAGGTTAGATGGTGACAATGGAAGGCCTTTATTTCCTCTGTCCGCTCCCAGAGAGTGTCAACCACACATGAAACAATGCCTTGTTTAAATAGCACTTAGACACGGTTCACGTTGTTTTCAAAATGTTCTACCCACATCATTCCTACAATCAAGGGAAATGTTGGACTTGATAAGAGAGGAGAAGAAAAGTACATTTCAATAACATCTTATTGGAAGCTGAATCCCCAGCTGGGAAATGAATTTACAATACAAGAAAGCAGAAGGTAAATATACCAAAGTGAGGCTTTGTTAGCAGTTCCCTCTGCTTTTTCAGAATAGCTTAATTGAAGTCCTACCAAGATAGAAACGATCACTTAGCAATCCACGTTTGAAAGGCATTTAATGGAGCAGCTCAATTCCTAGTGGAACTAACTTTTTAAAATAAAAGAGCAATAACTAAGAATTATTATGGATGGATAACAAAATTGGATTCTCATATAGCTGCTTATTTCCTCATATTCTGATGAAATACAGACAGCTCAGAATTTGAGGGTAGAAGACTGCAATGTCTGTCTCTGCTTCAGGCTAAGAATTCCTCAGGGGCAAAGTTCTTGAGTCTCGGTTTCCTCTCCTCTGTGACTCTAATGCTTGCAGACACACTAACACACAGTAAGTGCTTAATGATTAAAAAATTATAATTTTATAACTTATTAAATCATTTTATTTATTCAATAAAATGCAAAATGTATTTTAGATTTACTATCTTTTCAAAATGAAAATCAATTGGGGTGGAGTACAAAACTGATAATACTCAACAAATATATATGAAAATGCATTTGGTGCTATATATATTGACTATAATGTATAGATTTTGTTTAGCTGATCAGTTTCGTAACTGAGAGAAGTCATTCAAGAGAATAGGACTGCTGGCAGAGACTGAAACAATCTGTAATCACAAATTATGGTTATGACTTTTCTCAATTATTTAAGATTTCACTATGTATTGATGACCCATGCCCTTTCTAGGCACCACAGGGACACAAAGATGAATAACACAGAATTCCATAGAGAATATTTTGAGAAAAATGACTGCAGATATTATACATGAAACATACACATACACATTTTTATTTGACACTTGTCTGTGGCATAAGCCAGGATCTCTGCCATTAGCTGGATGATCTAGGGAGAATCATACAATATCTGTAAGGCTTGTTTTTTTCCTATGAAAAGAATAAATAACATCATAGTCCCCTTTAGCATATTCTATATTATTCTGGAATATTCTACACTGTGGCTATTATTTTTTCATTCTCTGTATCCTTCATAGCATTTCCCCTGTAGTTCAGCTACGTTTGACATCTCTGGCATTCCACTGTTTCTTGAATCTGCTCTTCCTTGGTTTGTTTCCATAACACTACCCTAGCCTGGTGTTTGTTTTCTCAATCCTTTTCTAATGACTCCTCTATCTTTTATCACTTCCTCTGCATCTTCACAGATCCTAACACTCAATTCTGACTCTCTGTGATTCTATCTCTGGACTGTCTCCCTTAAAATGCTAATCAGTCTCACATAACACCTCTGTGCTAATCACTTTTACCTTTCTTCTTAGTCCTCCCTTCATTAAACTAGCCTCCACTGATTGCCATCTCCTTTGAACTCCAACAGGACATATTGACAATTCTACACACTGACAACTCAATTATATAGCATTCTGTGCTATTACATATATGTCAAGTTCATCTCCCTCATGGACTGTCAGATTTTCATGTCTAGGGACATGTTTTATATCACCATTTTATGTGTAGCATTTGGTGAATGAGGCACCGTAGAACTCCATTAGTAAATCATTCAGTGGGTAATGGACTTAAGCCTCTGAGGCTGTAAATCTGGCACCTCTGACACATACTAAATAACTGGAATCAGTCTGCCTTGTTTTCTGCCTTTATAAAGCATTGGATGGCACCCTTTCAATATCATAGTTAAGGTTTCAAGAAGCCAGTTTAGTTTGTATAACCCTGTAAAAACAATTTAATGTTTTTTTTTTCATGACAAAGGTGTTTTTATAAAATGTGGTTATTTTCCTATGCTAGAGATTATAAAGAAAGAAAAAAATTCAGTAATGTGGATGTTATATGTGAGGGATTTTGCTGTGAAGACTGCTGAATAATAGAGGCAAAAGAGATTTAAAGGGTTGCCATGTGACCACCCCTCCCCTTTTTATTGATGAGAAACTATACTTCTAAATTAAGTTGTTAGTTTCAAAGAGTGATTCACAACTTTGCATGCACATTAGAATCACGTGCTTCCAAAAGATACTGATTGCTGCCCCCTTACACACACACACACCTCAGAAGATTATGATTTAATTAGTTTGGAGTGAGTTCACAGCACTGAAATTCATTTTCTAATTTCTCCAGAACACTTTAATGAGAACCACACTAGCTTAAAATTTCTAGGCTTACTGCATGGTAATTTAAACAATAATACTGTGGTGTAGTTTCAAACAACATACGCAAAACCCAGTCATGAACCATTATTCCTAGGTTTTAAAGTTAGCAAATATTTTAATAGTTATTTTACAAATCACTTGAAATATGTGTTAAAAACGTAAGTATAATTTAAACACCAAAGAATAACACTCATGCATCCACTTTATGAAAGCCATTATTTCTATTGAAATTTCTGATTAGTACCTTTCTTGAACAGCTTTTGGAGTTCTACTCTTTACCAATAGGTGGCACTAGTAATTTCTGTATTAAACTATATGGTAACTAAGTTGCACACCCTTTAATGGAATACATTTTATGTATATCTCCATTAAGATGCCATTACAAGCTTCAGCTTGTGAAATTCATTTTTAATTTATCTGCATGTGTTTCATTTAAGCGCTCTTTAATTACCAGAGCACTTAGCATAATGAATACTGAAACTATGGATTGATTTAATGCCACAATAAGGATTTTCTGCTTTAATCCTTAATTAGTTCACTGAACTTGAATCTTTTTAATATCAGTGACTAGGATTTTATTAATGATAATATAGTTTTCAAAGCAGAAGCAAGGCAAACCACTGAATTCCCTCTAAGAACAATATCAAATTAAGGTTATGATTTGTGAGAAATAACTTTAATGTTCAATTAAAATATACTTCGTGTTCATAATGTTTAGGTTTCCTATAACTTTAAGATCTGTGTTAATCTAATACCACAGTACACTATTAAATAAAATATATAACTGGGTTTTAGTCGAGATAAATGATCTGGCTAATTAAGAGTTAATTCACAGTCTCCTCCTGCTCCTCCTCCTTATATTCTTCTCTGAAAACCACCACTTGAATTTGCAGGTAATAATAATTTATACCAGAAAATATCCATCTATATGATTTTCCTTTACCAAACAGCAAGAAAGATACTAACTAGCACTAATTCTGGCCTAACTCTATTCCTACCGTGTGCTGGTGTCTAGATTAAAGTTGTTTTTCCAAATTTCTGGAGTTAATGTGGTTGATAAAATACTAGGTAACAAGCTTTTACTGTGACACTTAGCTCAGGCAAGCCAATTCAGCAAATATGCTTTTCGTTGAATTCAGTTCAACAAATATCTCATTATCTAGGAAAAATTAAAAAGTCATATCAAGATAATAGAGTCATACATAGGGATGCCTTTTTTCTTTGTTTTATTGTTTTGTTTTTAAATTGGGCTGGGATGGTATACTAAAAAGGAAGTTTTGAGACCTAAAATATCTCTTTCAGAGACATATAACCAATTAGCCACAAAAAAATATTACTGAATCATTAATTCAGATTGTGGAGCTAGCCTTATTATCTTCCTACGAGGTTCCCTATATGCTGGGAAATGATTTTCTCAGCCCGGAGTTATGTTGCTTTTTTCTAAAAAGATTAGAGACAGCATAAGCAAGATATAAATGTATAAAGTTTCTCTTGCTCTCAGGGGTTCTGTGCAACTATGTCAAGAATGATTAAAAATTGAGTGGCAGCAAAGTAAAGAGTGAAGTTGAAGTGCATTTTCATTCAGCAACTTAAACTTGGCCATTTTGTTGTTAGAGTCATTTCCAACACTTCTTTTCCCCCTTCATAATGCATGCAATAATAAATGGTGGGGTTTTTTCCATTTTATGTGAGAAAAACAGAATTTTTGTTACAGTATGACTCACTTTATCTCCTTGCTCCCAAATTCCTGCTTTTCTGGTGTTCTGCAATCAGACATGCTATTACTGCTCTTCTGTGAAGTGCTCTATTAGGCATTTTGAAACCCATTCCTCTTAGGAAATGTGTTCTGCTATTTATCACTATCTACTCTTGAGAGAATGGTGATGTTAGTAAAAGACCGCTTATTTTTTAAAGAGTTCTCTCTGGTTCAACCATTGAACTTAAGAGTAAAGGTACCTCAATAAAAGTTATAATCCTGAGGTGCACTGGTTTTCAATCCTTAGTACACATGAGAATCACTTGGCAGTAGGGTTATGAAATTTAGCCAACAGAAATACAGGACACCCATTTCAATTTGAATTTCAGACAAATAATCAATAACTTTTTTTAGTATAAGGATGTCCCATGCAATAGCTGGGACATTTTTATACTGAAAAATTTTGTGGGTTATCTGACATTCAAATTCAACTGTGCGTCCTCTATTTTATCTGGCAACCCTACCTGGAGGGCTTGTTAAAACACAGATTACTGGTGTCACCCTCAAAATTTCTGATTCAGTAAGATGTAGCCCAAGAATTTTCTTACAGGTTCCCAGGTGATGCTAACGTTGCTAGTCTGGGGACCATAGTTTTGAATACCAGCGCATAATGCTTAAGAGTTTAAGACTGCAAGATAGACTAGAGTTTGAATCCCATGTCTGCTGTTTAAAACTGTGTAACCTAAATTATTTACTTGAGCGCCATAAACCTTGGTTTCCCCACTGGAAAAAAGGCAAATATTAATAATATTAGTAATGATGACACATAATAATTCAGAGTGCTCAGTAAAATACAAAGTGCTCAATAAAGGTTAAGTCACAATTTCTTCATAGAGGACAAAATTTTAATTGAGTTCTGCATTTCCCAAATTGTCGTATTTAGAAGAGTAGAACTATAGCAAGTCACTGTTTTTTTTACATGAGAAAAAGTGGAGAAGAAAGTTTACTATAAAATAGCCCAGCATTTTAAGACTTCTCGAAGACATAAAGACATTAATAAAGAAAGTGAAACTCCAAGCGAGGCATTTTCCAGACTTATGTGACAATGGAACAACATCCCCTCCAGCACAGGGAAGTAATTTAAACACATAGTTTTCCACGATAAACCAGTTTAGGAAATACGGCTTCACAGGGCATCTAAATGCAAAATGACATAATTACAAACAAGGATTGCTTTTGCTACATAGAAAAAAATATTTCTTTCAATTATTGTTGGTATCTAGCAGTTTGGCTGAAACTGTGATGCATTCATTCTTCATTTATTGAACATCTAAATTGCGTATAGAAAACTATGTGCTATAATGATACAAGGAAGAGTTATATAAGAAATATTGCCCTTAAGCAACTCACAGTCTGGCACTTAAAATATTTAACAATGGATACTGACCTTAATGTTCCTCTTAACTGTGATTAAACTTTAGACAGGTTCCTTCCTCACTACAGGTCCCTGACCTCCGTTTTTTAGCATTTACTTCAGAAAACTTACAATTGTAAATTCCTTCTCTTCCCCTTGGAGATGTAAGTCTTCTACAACCCAGAAATGTCTTTCTCAAGGACCTGGAGTCATCCATTTGAAACATAATCCCAAAAGTAGATATTGCCCCTATCTCCCAGTCTCTATGGGAGAAGAGGAGTCTAACTTTATTAAGTGACAGTTAGCAAACACAGATGGCCTAATCACACTGACCAACATCCTCCACTACTTTTTCATTAGTTTCCCTCAGTATTTAAAAATCCTCCACCTTTTGTTTCAGCATACTTGAGTTGACTCTCTCTCTCTCTCCTACTGCAATAGTCTTGAATAAAGTCTTCCCTGACATTTTAAATGGTCTAGTGGAGTTTTTCTTTTACAATACTAACCATATTTTACCTTGTATATTGTTAAGTTTATCTAGTCGAGTATATTGTTAATGAATCTGATTAACAACAAACATGGCTTGAAGGTGGTACCTAATGTTAAATATGCTGAATACCACTCCTGCTTATAGGCTGTGGGCTTAGAAGGAAAAAGCACTGCCTTAAAAGTCTTGGAACTTGTTTGAATCTCACTTCTACTTCCTACCACTTATGTGGCCTTGGGAAAAATATTTGACTTTTCTCAATTTTTTTTCCTCATCTGTAAAATAGGGATAACAAAAGTCTACTTTCCAAATATACTATGATCCCGGGAAAAGATAAACAGAGTAGGGGAAAATGAGGTAGTCTGTAAGGAGCAAATAGTCAAGGAGGCAGTCGGAGAAGAGCTGAGCCATGTTACTGGTGAAGAGCCAGGAAAACTCTCGAACATCACTTACTGAATTCCTTAACACTCCCTCAGGTTGCTTCTCTGCTCACTCTAAAAGAACAAGTCTTTCTAAAATGCTGGCCCCTCTTGAAGATGTTCTCTTCTACTATTCCTCCTCCTTCAAAGGCCTGGTTCTTCAGGTTCTCCTGAGTTATCTCCTTATTAAAAAAATGCTCTCTCATTTACTTCTATATTATTGACAACCAGTCATCCTGTGTTTTGAATGTCTCCCTTGGATTGGACTCTTTGGTCGGGTTAGTTCTCTAACTCAGCCAAGCCACTTCTTTTGGAAGGAACCAAAGCCCTATGCCTTTTTGATTTCTACCCATTGCCCAAAATGACAGTCATACTCCATATTGCTATTACTGAGCAAGAGAAACACATTGCAACCTGAGCAGAGCCCCCAGAGGGATTACGTACTGATGTTTGTCACTGCAAACCAAGCCACTGTCAAAAGTGAATTACTTTAGAACATTATTGTGCTCCACCAGGGCATCTGCTTTTCTTACTGAGTAAATCAACAGCCCTCTCAAGCCAAAAACCACATTTGAGTCAACCTCTTCAGTTTGAAATACATGAAATTGACATTTACTATAACACAAAATTTACAATGGTTGGGGCTTAATTTAATTAGTCCCAGCACTGATTTTTAATGAACAAGTCTTAGAAGGCACTGATTTAAACTTTACTAAAGAGTACCAGACATTTACCAATGGTACCAAATAAATACTATGGGGATCAAAATGAAAATGATGATATTAAATGAGTACATTCTTATCTGTAATCTGGAATATAAAGGAATTTAGGAGAAAGTTATGATTCTTTTTAGCATGGCCTTAATTATCAACCAATACTGAGTAATTTCTATAGATTTAGTACATGTCTACATGATGTAGGATGTTCAACAACAGAATAACCCTTAGTCTCTGCTTTCAAAGCACAGTAAGATACATATACACCTGTGAACACTTAAATAATGACTAGGAGAGAGGACCTGGAGGAGACTTCCTGAGACCACTCAGAATTGATCTAGTCTTTGTAGAAATATGATCAAATATTTGTAAAGGAGAATGGGAGGGCAAAGCAAAGATAAACTGGGAAAAAGGGAAGTATGTTGATTGGGAGAAAAAGTTGAAAACCAGATAATGGGATTGATATTGTTTCTTGGGAGGACTATAGATGTTATAAAGATACCTACAGACAAACAATGTAATCTACGTTGTAAGGAGCACCAGAAAATCCTTGTAAAGGGAAAAAACAGATGAGAGATGTGTTTTAGGAAATTTCTCCATATAGAATGGTTTGGAGTAAGAAGGGAGTAGGAAGACTCCTTGGGAAGCTGATGCAACAATACAATTTTCTTTAACACAATCAATGGTGCTAAAAGGTGATTCAAGAAGACACAATGAAGAATAAGAATGAGGTTTGGATGTGGAATGACTTTCCAGGGGAACATGCTCTAAATGATATTTCAAATAGGCGATATGTCTGTCTAGAAATGTATACTTGGGAACTACTCATATAGAGATGACAAAGCAGGCAGTGAAATGCATAAGCTAAAAAAGTCAATGTGTGCTGACCATGAAAATGATGATAGCCAGGGATTAGGGATAGATAACAGTTCAAGAAGTTAAATGATCAGGGACTACATGCATCTCCTAGAATAGTGGTCCTTAAACTTTATTGGGCATGAGAACCACTCGAGGGCTGCTTGTTCATAATGCAGAATCAAAAGATGTAGGGTTGAAGCTAGGAAATGTGAATATTGAACAGAAGCCCCAGGTGAGGTTGCTGCAGGTGATGCTGAGACCACACTGGGACATACCTTAAGAGAGATGTGGAATATAATAAAAACAACTGCCTTTAATGATACAACTTTAGGTTGCCTTGATATCTGAAAAGTGGTCTTCACATTTTTCCTTGCATTCTGCTTCACGCTGGTATCACACATTAAAAAGCAAAAACAAAAATCAGAAACACTGAAATTTGAAAGAGGGTAAAAGTCTGCAATACCCAAAAACAGGGCATAAAAATGATTGCTGATTCATCACTGCAGATTAAAATGTGTACTATTTTTCTGGAGAAGTCTTTCAAAGTATCCTGGATAAAATGAACTTCTAGAAAAAGCAAGTTTGCTTTTATTGCCACACTGTATCAGAATACCTGATGATATTCAGAATAGAATATCTGTTTCCAGTGTAGGTATCTTCAATAGATTGGTGGCAGTATCATTTCAGTTAGTTGTGTTCCTGGCAAGTTTTATGTACTACATTAACTTATTCACTCTATAACATGAAATAGAGTTAGAGAGCTGTCTATTTAAAGTTTGAATGAATATTTAAAAATTAATCAGTTTCCCACTTTCAATTGAAGATTATGCTATATATATATACAATTTTTACCATTCCTGTGAGATCTCTATTTTTTCATGATTCCTCCCAATTATTTCTACTATAAATTTTTTGACGCATGAGTTTTATCAATGTGGAAAATTAGGAATCTATGTGAATAAAGGGATCGCTGAAGAGATCCTTTTCTCTAGAATGAAATGACTAATAAAAGTTCTAAATATATTTTAACACAATTGATTACTCAGAAAATTTTGTGTGAAAATTTCCAAGTTTAATAGCATTAGTCTCATTAAGCAAGCTGTATTTTATCAGGAATATACAGCGCCTGTGAGGCATTGTAAAATCTTACAACTTCAGTTCCCTCTGGTGGCAGAACCTTCAAAGTAAAACTGTCAGCAACTCTGGAGAGGGCTGTGGACTTGCTTGCATTTATAACCTCAAGATGAGAACAAATACAAATGGCTTACTCCTATGTATTGAGATAGCTTTGGCATTAGCTTCTCACTGACATCCTTGGGTCAGTGAGAAGCTAATTGAAGATGGAGAAGAAAGCATGCTGATTTTATATCATCATTTTTTTCTCAACAAAGGAAAAAGCAAGTTAAAGAGTTACTTCACTGAAGCTGAAGAAGCATATATTCAAGAGGCTGATTTGGATAGTAATTTTCAAATTAATCTATCTACTACATTTTTTAGGTGAAGACATAGCAAAAAAAAAAGAGAGAGAAGAATAAAAGAAGACAATGCAAGAGATAAAAAGATAAAGAGGAGAACCCTGGACCCCCCCACTCATCAGGAGAGTCTCTTAGGTAGGAGGAAATCACTGGGCATAGTGACCTGGGGCATTCAGAAAGATGGTCTTATAAAGAGAAAGGTTTTATTTTGAGTTTCTTTCAAAACCAGGGATATTTCAGGTAATTTGAGGCAATCAAAAGTCCAAAAATTTAAGTGAATGACAGAAGCTTAACAGTTAGTTAAGCAATAGAACCAGGACTAAATCCCAAACTTCTGACTCTAAATTTATTTTTTGGTATAGTACACTTTACAAATTCAGAGTTTAAAGCTGGGAAGGACAAAAGGGAATCATAGATTACTGCATGATAAGAGGCATATGCTGAAAAGAATCCCAGATGTGGTCAAATGGTTGACCATGTTCTATTTTCTGTAACATGAAGCTTAAATATGCCACTGATTTTTGTAATCCTAGTGAAATACAGCCTCTGAAATATAATCATGTGTGCTTTTGCTTCTGAACCTTGAAGCCAAGAAATCTGTAGGATTATATATCCCTCAGGGTTCAGACATTTAATAATACAATAGGATAGGGTTTTACTTTAAACTCCTTCTAATCCACAGATTCTAAAAATCATTTGGAGGTGTAAATATCAATGAGATACACACAAATGCATTGAACATTGTAGTTATTTTTTTAACCATAAATCCTTAAATTTTAACTTTCTCAAACAACAATAAAGCAGAAAGCATCCTTGGAGTGACCAAGAGGTGACTATGATTTATTTATTAATATTTGTTTGTATAATTTAGTTATTGCTGTTTAGCTACCTAACAGCCTTTACCCAATTCCACTCATTCCTCTTTATTGTTAATAAGATCTAGATTTTATTTACCTTCCTGGAAGGGGCCTTATCCTTCATGGAAGATGGGCCTCAGCACCAATCATAACTAGCTAAATCCAATCATGGTGTTCAAATTATTACTTTTACCAGTGACTGCCTCAGGTAGAGCATGTGATATAATAATGGCCAATAAGACATAAAAGGAAGTCAGTTAGGAGGTTCTGGGAAAGTTTCTCTGCTCTTAAAGACAATGGTAAAGGAACTGAGTTTTTAACAGAACTACCTACTTCTGGACTTATTATTATGTATTAAAATAAATATCCTCATTGTTTAAACCACTTTTAGTTGCCTTTTCTGTTACTTGCAGTTGAGAGTGCTGATGTAATTTGTCTCTGAGCTTTTACATCTTATAATAGGGGTAACTGTAGGGAAAACAGTAGGTTGAAACAGGTCAAGTTAGTCATTACCAACCTCATCTATGGTAGATAGACCCTTCAGAGCCCAACTTTTTTTCATCTATCAACCTGCAACTCTTACTGAACACATTTACAAAGGGACATACATTTGTAAAAAAACTGTAAAGTATAGCCTCTTCCCTCAAGCAGTTTCTAATATGTACTCCAAATGGTTTGACATGGCCCTGGACACCCCACTAGATCACACACTTTTAATAATAGCTCCATACTGTGGTCTTTCCCAATTTTTCACCCTCTTACTTATGAATTAATTCCTGAGATATTTTGATATTTCTCTCTCCCTCCCTCCCTCCCTCTCTCTCTCTTAGAAAAATGGTGATTGATGCAATGAGAGAGTTAAGTCATAATGAAAATATTATTCCTATTAAAATAGTTTAAATTGTTTCATCTCAATAGGTTATCTTTAAGAACTTAGTTCTGACTTAAGAATATCAGTAGTTTCAATTAGTGTTCAATTGTATTTTGTTGCATTTTCCCAGGTAATAATCATCTACAACATACATATAAATGATTTACATACAGAAAAATATGTGCTTATCCCCTAAGCATGGCCCCTGTTTTTGAATTAAAAGTACAGTAAACATGAACAGAATAATAAAAAGTATACTCCCTTTTCTCTAATTTTATTAAGTTGCATTTTAGACTTAAAAATAATTACCTGGAACAGTTCAAATGACAAAAATATTCATTTAAATTAACTTTATATATGACAAAAAAGACAAAGGGAACTAGAGTAAACCCAACTCCAAATTTCTTGACTTTCATGAAGTTAATTTAGCTTCATATAACGTAACAGTCATTTTTTATTTACAATTCCCATTTAGTGACAAAAACTTAAGATGAAGTAGTAAAATAACAAAGGAAGATTGTTCTGTAAACCAGTCAGAGAAATATAACTCTTAGGGCATAAAAACAAATCTCTGCATCCTTTAATTCACACCATGAAAAATAAACTATTTCCAAATGTATTTTTCACTTGTTTACAGTGATTTTAACAACTCTATCTTCCACTGCACACATTGACAGTATTATATGTTTAAAAGACTCCTTTCTTTGGACCTCCTATTTTAAAATGCCTAATCCATAGGACTGGTAATAATTTGTCAAGACCAAGAAGATGAAAATATAATAATGCAAACTGTATTAAGCTAATTAGGAGCCCAGTTTAAATATCAACTATTAAAACTGCAGCACTTTCATTTTTATAATAAAAAACAACATCATTTGATTTTTTAAATGGCAACCAAAGACATTTTTACAAATATTTTTCTCTTAAGTTTTCAAATCTGACTTTTGTTCAAGAGAGTGCTCATACTGATTGTGCATGTCTGCTATGATTATACACAACCAATTTCTTAAGACTTTTTATCAGACTCCGATATGCCTGAGAAAAAGCTACTCAGCTCACAGTCTGATACTTATCTCTGATTTAAAACAGTCTTCAAACACCTTGTCAGAATCTGCCAGTGTATTGCTTTAGGCAACAAGTTCCTAACAAAGCTCCATAGGGCTACAGGAGGAAGTGTTTTCTACCAAATGCAGCACCTTCCCTTTTTCTTATCTTCAGACAAGTAGAGCCCTAAAACCTTGAGTCCATAGCTTAATGTGGATAGCACTACATTTCACTGACTGCAAAGAGCAGCGCACTCACAAGCTGGTTTCTGTAGGCTTTTCTTCTACAATTAAGGGCAGAAATAACATCAAGAAGAATGATCGCTGATACTCTGAGAACTACTCTCTCCCAAAGAGAGGTTATCTTTTGATCGGGTTCTTTAAACTTCTCAACTTGGGTTTGATAACCACAGAAGACGTATCAAGAGCCACAGAATGGGGCTAAATTAAAATAGTTAATGTATTTATTTAACCAGTCAAAATTATTTACTGAGCATCTTCTATAGATCAGGCAGTGGAAATTCAAAAATGACTAGGACAGTCAGAGTCTTCTGACCTAAGGGGATCTAGTGGGGAAGACAGTCAATTAAGCAAAAGCTGCAGGGGTGATCTTATTGAAGCAATTGTGGCAACAGCTAACTTAACTGGGATGAGGAGTAAGGAAAGGCTTCCAGGAGGAAATGGCATGTATTTAATCAAGACTCCAGAAGAAGCCCGGGGAAGAGGAAGTGTTTCGAGGTTTTTTCAGATGTGGTTGGTATTAGCACATTAAACGGAAGAGCAAATGGAACCAGTACACATAAAGTATTTAATATGTGCTAGGAGTTGTATATTTATTATCTCATTTAATTCTCACAACCAACCATTATGAATTGGATAGCATCTCCATTTAACAGAAGAGGAGATCGAGGTTCAGAGAGTCTTGATAAAGGGCCCAAGTTCATTCAGCTGTTAAACAGCACAGCCAGTGGTTTAACTCAGGTACATCAGACCCCAAGGCTCTTGCTCTCTTCACCAAGCACAACTCCTGCTATTCCAAGAAGGAAAAAGGGAAGGAAGGAATATAGAAAAAAAAAAAATCAACGCTATTAAGTCAATAGCGTAGAACTTGTACTCTAGACCACACAACCACTGCCATTTTCTTTAACTGAGTATTTCCTTCATTTTCAAGGCTGGAATAGAACTATGCTGAGCCTTTTATCAGGGCTGCAAAAAGCCTTTGGGTTATATACTCTGTCACTAGGACTTAGAGCTGTTCAGCTATGAGGCATGCCAGTCCAGCGATCCCCGTCCCAACTGTCTCTACCCACTCCATCAGCTTCACCGACCAAGCCTTTAAACCAAACCAGCCCTGCGTGTTACAGATTCCTATCTTGAGATTACCAGGGAGAGACTGATAATGGTGTCCTTGAAACTGGCAATTCCTCTGTCCTGGCTGGCAGCAAGGAAGGGTGCACCGTTTTCCTGTATGTGTTCTTAACACCTGTGCTCCTCAAAGCTGCATCAGCCTCACCTGGGAGTTTATTACCAATAGAGAATTTCAGATTCTATCCCAGACATACACACTGAATCAGAATCTATACTTTTAACGAAATCCCCATGTAATTCTTAAGCACTTTAAAGTTTGGGAAGTACTGGTTTAGAACAGTAATGCTGCTGTATGTTAATAGATGTCAGTTTTCCTCTACAGGACTTCTTCGTTCCTTAATATGTTAATATTCACTGAGATCCCTTTCCAATAGCTACGTACTGTTTCCAAGAATGGAGAGCAAAGGACTAGAGCAAATTATAGGACTATTAATCTGGAAAATCACTTTTTAAAAAAACATACTATTCCACCATATTTAACACAGCCTGGATTTGGTTGAATAAATACATTTCATTTTAAGGCCGTTTATTTTTTCTGCATAATAATCCTTTTACATACGGATTTCTGTACAAACCTTTCCATTTTCCTAGGATATAGTCCCAGAATTAGAATTTTATAGTAAAAGAAATTATCATTTTACCAGCTGTTACATATTGATAAGGTTTAATGTTGGGATCAGGGACATAATTCAGAAGATCTGGAGATCTTAGGAAAGTTAAGGAAATTGGGCTCCTGAGAGGAGAATGTCCAAAGATAGAAAAGGTAAACAGACAATGACAGTAATTTTAACCTACTTTATAGTGATGGCTACACAACAGCTGTGACTCACAGAGGAAAGGATGATGCCTTTTCATTTAGTCAGGCACCAAAAACAGGCACATAGCAAATTATTTTGAAAGATCAGATAGGCTTTTTGTTTGTTGTTATTGTTAAGTTGGTGCAGTTCCGATACCATATAAGGTGCAGACTTGGACTTCTCTCTCTGGAACAGGGCTCTTTACCAAACAGCAAAGCCATGGCTTTTGGAACCAACTGAAACTGGAATCAAATTTACAGACCTCTGGCCAGACACGACACATGTGTCACTTTCATATCCTAGTGTACTGTTTCTAAGCTGTCCAAGCCCACGTGCTTATGCAGCTTTCTGCTCCTCTGCAGAGCTGAGAGCTGCACGTCCACCTCCACATCCATTTGAGGAGGCACCACAGCATTTGAGGACCTCCTCTCTATGCCCAGGTATGGCTCTGCCTATATATAGTATATGTTCCTCATTAAGTACCACCTCCCCCTCATAACTACTAAATGTGAAATAACATCACCACTACAAATTACATGAGAGGGCAGCAATTGTTAACACTTCTGATAGCTTATAGAAGTGTGAAATTTGCTATACTGGAAATCATGTCTCAGTGAAATGGGTGCTTAATATTTGCTAATACCTTTGGGACAAGGTCATGAGATTTAATAGGTACCTCATGTTACTGAAATAGAGAAATCAATTAAGTAACAGATCAGACACTCATATAATCCTCTCTAATGGACAATTGTTGATGACCAGTGATATAAGAAATAAGTTATCTCTGCACTAGATCACCTGGCTTTATTAGACAAAGAGAAGACATTATATTTAGTGGTAAAAGGAGGATAAGAATATAGATGAATTTCTTGAGCTCAGGCACCACTGGACTAGGACAGGGAAACCATTCAGTTTTCAAGATAATCTCACTTGGGAGTTGATTTAATTATTCCACAGCACACTGAGCACAACGTATAGTTTCTATTCCGCAGTGTATTTTCTAGAAACCTTTGAGGTTGGAAAGGTTTTCAACTAAAGACTTGGAAAAAGGAAAACCTTTTGCCAAGTCTTTAGTTCACTCTATTTCCACCTCTGCACGAAGTAATTACTGTCTTAGAGTTGAGAAAAAAACTTAAGAAATAGAAAATAATTTTGAAAACCCAGTTTGGGTTATAGCTTCTCTTCATTTAACCATTGCTTCAATATTGAGCAGAATTCCAACTCCACCTATTTTCTTCCTAAGTGATCGATCCTCTCTCGAGAGTTTTGGTTATAACATTTAGGATAATATTACAAAATGTATGCCTCCAGTCCCCACTCAACTCTACAGCTTTAAAATCATATATTAACTAATTACTGCATACTTGGAAATGGTTTTATTAATTTAACAAAAATTTTATTGGCTTTTAAGGATGATATTATTGCCATTATTGGTTAAGCAAGACACACATAGCTCCTGTGTTCATGGAACTCATATTCTCGTACCACATGAAAACCTCAAAAGTGACATATCAAAAGCTAAACTCACCGCCTTCCTTTTAAACCAAACTTCAATAATTTTTACTATCTTGGTATGGTTAATGCAATTGTGGACATATATATTTTTTCATTTTAAAAAGATTTTTATCTGTTTCTTAATGGCCAGATTATAAAGATGAATCTGTAATTATTGAGTCATGTTTTCTCTTTTTTGCTACAAATTGGGATTTTTCCAATGCTTATGGGAGGCATCCACCTATATACCCATTGGTACCAAAAATGTAACATTCCTCCATGTTCACCCCAAACTTTATTTCCCTTATTTTTTCAGGCTTAATGATATCATTATCTACTTAGTTAAATGTACTCCTCATTTTAAAAACTGCTGTATTTATGTATTAATTCCTCAAATATTTAATGACAAATATTTTGTGCAAAACAGAGTTCTAGATAATGAAGGTACAGAGATTAATAAAATACGCTTTAAACTCTTACATTTAAACAACCATTAAATTCTCATGAATAACTACCAAATCCTTAGAAATCTGGTAAATATCTTTCTTTTCCTTTTCTTTTCTAATCCTTTTTATTAAAAAAAAATAATAGCTCTATTGAGATATAGTACACACACCATAAAATTAACACTGTTAAATCAAGTCAGTGGCTTTTAGTTATTCACACAGTTGTGCAACCATCACCATGATTCATTTTTCAAAACATTTCCATCACCCCAGAAAGAAACCTGTTCCCATTAGCAGTCACTCCCCATGTTTCCCTTTCCCTAGCGCCTGGCAAATACTAGTCTACTCTCTGTTTTGATGGATTTGCCTATTCTCGACATTTCGTATAAATGCAATCATACAATATGTGGGCTTTTGTCGGTTTTTTTTTTTCCACTTAGCATAATGTTTTCAAGTTCATCTATGTTGTAACCTATATTAGCACTTCATTCCACTTTAAGGATGAGTAATATTCCATTATATGTATAGACCACAATTTGTTTATCCATTCCTCCACTGATGGACATTTCGGTTGTTTCCACCTTTTAGCTATTATGAATAATGCTGCTGTAAATATTCATAGTAGTTTCTGTGCGGACATAATTTCAATTCTTTTTCATGTATACCTAGGAGCAGAATCACTGGATCATATAGTAATTCCATGTTTATCATATTGAGAAAATGACAAATTGTTTTCCAAAATAGTTCTGCTATTTTACAATCCCATTATCAATGTATCAGAGTTCCAATTTCTTCACATCTTCACCAACACTTGTTATTTTCCTTCTTTAAAATTCAGATGAAGTGGTACCACATTGTGGTTTTGATTTGCATTTCTTGAATTACTAATGGTGTTGAGCTTTTGACATGCTTATTGCCTATTTATATGTTGTCTTTGGAGAAATGTCTATTTGAATCCAATTTTTAGTTTGTCTTTTTATTGTTGAATTCTAAGAGCTCTTTATATATTCTGGACACAAATCCCTTATCAAATACATTACCGCAAATATTTTCATCCATTCTCTGTGGCTGTTGTTTCACTTGCTTGATGGTGTCCTTTAAAACAAAGTTTTAAAAAGTTTGATGAAGTCTATTATCTATGTTATCTTCTGGCACTTGTACTTTTGCTGCCATGTCTAAGAAGCTACCACCAAATCCAAACTCATAAAGATTTACTATGATTTTTCTAAGAATTTATAGTTTTAGCTCTTATATGTTAGTCTATGTTCCATTTTAGTTATATTTTTGAACATAGTGTGTGAGGTAGAGGTTCGACTTCATTCTTTTGCATGTGGATACTCAATTACCCAAGGAGCACTTGTTGATAAGACTGTTCTTTCTCCTTTGAATTGTTTTACCACTTACATCAAAAATTAATTGACCATAAATGTAAGTGTTTATTTCTTGACTCTGTTACATTGCATTGATCTATATGTGTATTCTTTGGCTACTACAACCTGTTTTGATTTCTGTAGCTTTGTAGTAGGTTTTGACACTGGGAAACATGAGTCCTCTAACTTCATTCTTTTCAAGGTTGTTTTGTCTATTCTGGATCCCTTGCCTTTCTGTATGATTTTAGATCACCTTGCATATTTCTGCAAAAAAGGCAACTGGAATTTTGAAATTTGCATTGAATCTGAAAATCAATTTGGGGAGTTTTGCCATCTCAACAATATTAAGTTGCCCACTTCTTATTTTTGTTTCTTCTGCCACTGCTGTGTTTGGCATGTCATTACCTCCAAATTAGTTTGCTGCTTAAAATGCTCCCCACTATACTCTGGATAAATATTAAATTCCCTTCTATGGCCTACAGTGCTTTCTGTAGGTGGGCACCTACTCTCCTCTTTGATCTTACCTTATAGCTCTCCTACTTCTTTAGTGTTTCAGTGGCTTTCCTTCTGGTCCTGAACAGGCTATGTTTGTTCCTGTATCAGATAATTTGCTCTTTCTGTTGCCTCTACTGAAATCCTCTTCCCTGAAATCTTTGCAAGCCTGATCTCTTTTTATCAGTTAAGTCGTAGTTGCATGTCACTTTCTCAAGAGGTCTTTGCTAAGTATGCCATCTAGTATGTTACAAAAAACTCTACCCTCTCAATCACTTAGGTGTACTCTGTCATATTACTCCATTTTATTTTCTTTGTAGTACTTATAAGTATATGAAAATATCCCATTTATTGTTTGCTTCTTTATTGTATAACTTCTTACTGGAACATAAACTCCAGCATCTTGAACAAAGCTTGACACATAGTTTCCATTCAATAAGAATGCCAAAGTTGTTGCGTGGATTCTTATAATTACCTTCTATATAATAGTTTCTCAAGTAATAATAATATTGATAACTATAACAACAATAGTAGATAACATTCGTCCAGCATTTGTGGGTTAGGCTTTGCAGCTAAATGCATGAAAAGCCACATACTATCTAGTTAATCTTCAGTAACAATGTTATGCGATAGGTACAATGATTCATTCCCATTTGACTGATGAAGACTCTGTGGTTTAGAAGGTTAAGTAACTTGGTCAAGGTCATTGTTCAAGTGACAGAGCCAATATTCAAATCTGTGTAGTCTGGCTCCAAAGCCTTGTACTCATGTAACCATGAGTCCTCTAAGGCCTCTTGGTGACTGAATAAGCATTTGTTCAAAGGTCTTTTATGCTCTAGGCACTACACTGGATGCTTTGTATACAAAGACCACTGCCTTTAAAGAGTTCTGCTCACAGAAAATGATAAAGAAAATGTATGGTGAGGTCACTTAGTAGATAGCCTTGGAGACTTTGTTGAGGAGTCTGTTATTCTCTTTGAACATAGTAAGATAATACCATATTTGGTCAAGTTATCATATAGTTTAATTGTTTTATATTTCAATATACTCAAAAATTCAGATTATGCAAGATTTTTTTTTAATGGGTAAAATTAATAAACTTCTCTGGAGAATTAGAGTATCTTTTCTGATGGAGCCTTATTTGCCAAAAATCTAACAGCATTTACAACTTTCTCAGAAAATTTTAAAATTTAGACCTTTAAAAAAACAGAAAAAAAAGGTAAATAACAAGCTTAATATGAAATCTATTAGTTAGAAACCTGAGAGCTAATTTCTTATGTACTGATGCCAAAAGAGGTGTTGTATATTTTAATAATAGAGTTCAGACATGGAAGGAAAAGATGAAGATTGCAGAATACATTACTGTACTTAACTATGAAATCAAGACAAGAAGTTATTTAAAGCTAAAATAATCAGTGCTATTATGTGCAATAAATCCAAAGGAAAAAATAATAAATAATACAACTTTGATATTTTCTTTATTATAATTATTTACAATATTCATAGCGTGTTTTATTTGCTAAATATATAGTCACTTTTCAATTATCTCTTTAAAAACTCCTTCAGGCAAGGTAAAGCCAATGGAAAATGATTAATGAATATCCTATTTTTACCAAAATTATTTAATATGTCTGTCTTGACAAATTCAACTAATATCGCCACTTCATTTCCCTCTGGTCTAGGAGAGGTAGAACAGTACTAAGGCTAGTGAGGCCAGGCAAGCTTTATGAGGGCAGGACTATATACTCCTTTCTTCACTCTTGTATTTCCAATGCCTAGAACAGCACTTGGTGCTTGGTATGCACTCAATACCACATTTCACTGATACTAATTAGAAATATAATTTTAAATGTGATCAAGAAGAAAACACACTGCCAACTAAACTATGACAAATTATTTCTTATTACCTTGAATTTTAATTTTATATTTATCCAAAGCATTATTTTAGATTTATTTTGATATAGATTTATCATATGCCACTCTTGTGAAAATGAGAATATATAAACAAGAGAAAGTAAACTATTCCTAAAAACCTTCATGTTCAGAGTCCAGCTTTCCTGATCACATTTTAATTCAGAGTTGTTGGGATCCATGTTACCCATCAACTTTTGTCCTTTGTGCCACAGGTGCATTTCTAAAAAGAGTGCTCTATCCTTGTCTCTTTGATTTTCTTCCAAGCCACTGCTACCCATTCTGTAATTTTGATGCTGGTAGTTCTTTGATCTTATCAGAAGGTTTAAGGAAAGTTTTCAGACTACAATATCAGAACCTATATCTCCTCCTGAAATAGTCCTTAAAGAGTTCATTCATTGAAACCTCAAGAGAATAAAGTCATCCAGTCATGCCAACAGGAGTAACAGTCAAGTTTGCACATGTTGGCAATGGCATGTACATCACAACCACCACCTGGCCAATGGTGTTTGCAAGTTTTCCATCAACTGAAAGATGCATCCCAAATTTAGAAATGTTAGAATGTGAAAAATGTGATTTTTCAAATTGATAACAACTGAAATTCCCATTACATTCCATCTCCAAATTTAAGGGGGAAAGTCAACCATTTCTCACTATTAGAAAAGCTGCCAATAGCATTTTTTCTGTCAACTGATTAAGCAATAAAATCTACACAAACCAGGGTATATCTCCCTGAATGGACTCAAGACAGGCTTGTGGTCAAAATTAAAGAAACTGAGCATAAGTTATAGTTTGTTTTTGATATCTAGCATGTGAGCCTTTTATCAGAGAACTATGAATACTATCTTATCTTTAAAATATTTGCTCTATATAATTATCTGTCAATGTTTCCTCAAACATTGATTAAATTTTTATTTAACTAAGGGCAATTGATTTTGTTTAAATGTAAAAATGCCAAAACTATGAGTCCTGGAGAATTTTTAAGAGAGATTCACATCCTCAATCTCGGCAAAAGCTTAAACTCTGCAGAACATGTGGGGACAGTTTCACTTCAGTGTCACTTGGTGGCAGCATAACAAAATTGCTATGAAAGTTCCTAATGGAAAAACTAAGCTCTACAAGGAAAAGGTTGGTGAAAAACAGTATGTTCGCAGAGCCTCCCATCAAGCCTCTTAGATAGCCTCAACCACCAGAGGGCAGACAGCAGAAGCAAGAAAAACTACAATCCTGCAGCCTGTGGACCAAAAACCACAGTTACAGAAAGATACACAAGATGAAAAGGCAGAGGGCTATGTACCAGATGAAGGAACAAGAAAAAAACCCAGAAAAACAACTAAATGAAGTGGAGATAGGCAACCTTCCAGAAAAAGAATTCAGAATAATGATAGTGAAGATGATCCAGGACCTCGGAATAAGGATGGAGGCAAAGATTGAGACGATGCAAGAAATGATTAACAAAGACCTAGAAGAATTAAAGAACAAACAAACAGAGATGACCAATACAATAACTGAAATGAAAAGTACACTAGAAGGAATCAATAGCAGAATAACTGAGGCAGAAGAACGGATAAGTGACCTGGAAGACAGAATGGTGGAATTCACTGCTGCAGAACAGACGAAAGAAAAAAGAATGAAAAGAAATGAAGACAGCCTAAGAGACCTCTGGGACAACATTAAACACAACAACATTCGCATTATAGGGGTCCCAGAAGGAGAAGAGAGAGAGAAAGGACCAGAGAAAATATTTGAAGAGATTATAGTCGAAAACTTCCCTAACATGGGAAAGGAAATAGCCACCCAAGTCCAGGAAGTGCAGAGAGTCCCATACAGAATAAACCCAAGGAGAAACACGCCGAGACACATAGTAATCAAAGTGGCAAAAATTAAAGACAAAGAAAAATTATTGAAAGCAGCAAGGGAAAAACGACAAATAACATACAAGGGAACTCCCATAAGGTTAACAGCTGATTTCTCAGCAGAAACTCTGCAAGCCAGAAGGGAGTGGCATGATATACTTAAAGTGATGAAAGGGAAGAACCTACAACCAAGATTACTCTACCCGGCAAGGATCTCATTTAGATTTGATGGAGAAATCAAAAGCTTTACAGACAAGCAAAAGCTAAGAGAATTCAGCACCAACAAACCAGCTCTACAACAAATGCTAAAGGAACTTCTCTAAGTGGGAAACACAAGAGAAGAAAAGGACCTACAAAAACAAACCCAAAACAATTAAGAAAACGGTCATAGGAACATACATATCGATAATTACCTTAAACGTGAATGGATTAAATGCCCCAACCAAAAGACATAGACTGGCTGAATGGATACAAAAACAAGACCCATATATATGCTGTCTACAAGAGACCCACTTTAGACCTAGGGACACATACAGACTGAAAGTGAGGGGATGGAAAAAGATATTCCATGCAAATGGAAATCAAAAGAAAGCTGGAGTAGCTATACTCATATCAGATAAAATAGACTTTAAAATAAAGAATGTTACAAGAGACAAGGAAGGACACTACATAATGATCCAGGGATCAATCCAAGAAGAAGATATAACAATTATAAATATATATGCACCCAACATAGGAGCACCTCAATACATAAGGCAACTGTTAACAGCTATAAAAGAGGAAATTGACAGTAACACAATAATAGTGGGGGACTTTAACACCTCACTTACACCAATGGACAGATCATCCAAAATGAAAATAAATAAGGAAACAGAAGCTTTAAATGACACAATAGACCAGATAGATTTAATTGATATATATAGGACATTCCATCCAAAAACAGCAGATTACACGTTCTTCTCAAGTGCGCACGGAACATTCTCCAGGATAGATCTCATCTTGGGTCACAAATCAAGCCTCAGTAAATTTAAGAAAATGGAAATCATATCAAGCATCTTTTCTGACCACAACGCTATGAGATTAGAAATGAATTACAGGGGAAAAAACGTAAAAAAGACAAACACATGGAGGCTAAACAATACGTTACTAAATAACCAAGAGATCACTGAAGAAATCAAAGAGGAAATAAAAAAATACCTAGAGACAAATGACAATGAAAACACGATGACTCAAAACCTATGGGATGCAGCAAAAGCAGTTCTAAGAGGGAAGTTTATAGCTATACAAGCCTACCTAAAGAAACAAGAAAAATCTTAAGTAAACAATCTAACCTTACACCTAAAGAAACTAGAGAAAGAAGAACAAACAAAACCCAAAGTTAGCAGAAGGAAAGAAATCATAAAGATCAGAGCAGAAATAAATGAAATAGAAACAAAGAAAACAATAGCAAAGATCAATAAAACTAAAAGTTGGTTCTTTGAGAAGATAAACAAAATTGATAAGCCATTAGCCAGACTCATCAAGAAAAAGAGGGAGAGGACAAAAAAAAAACAAAAAAAAAACACAGTATGTTCTGGCTGTTTTGTATTATACAAAAGACATGCTAGTGTTTTTATAAGTTATTGAAAAAATATTCTTAAATACCATATAATAAATATTTTCTTTAATATAACACTCATGAACAAATATTTATTGTTTCTATTTTATTTCAGGAGCACAGTTAAGAGTTTGAGCTAAATAGATAAATTAAACATGGTCTATATTATGGGCTAAATTGTGTCCTCCCCAAATTCATATGTTGAAGTCCTAACCCCCACTACCTCAGAATGTGACTGTATTTGGATAAAAAAATTTTAAAGAGGTTATTAAGTTAAAATGAGTTCTTAAGGGTGGGCCCTAATTCAATATAACTAGGATTATTATAAGAAGAGGAAATTTGGATACAGACACATACAGAGGGAGACCACGTGAAGATACAGGGAGAAGACAGCTATCTACAAGCCAAGAAGAGAGGCCTCAGAAGAAATCAACTCTGCTGACACCTTGATCTCAGACTTCTAACCTCCAGAATTATAAGCAAATAAATTTCTGTTGTATAAGCCATCCTGTCTGTGGCACTTTGTTATGGCAGCTCTGGCAAACTAATACAGGCTCTAACCTCATGGAACTAACATCCTAATTAAAACAACAACAATAACAACAACAACAACAGAGACAAGTTATTATAAGGCAATGTGTTGGGTTTTATAAAGTTACATGCCCAAAATATGATCGGATCCTGCCAGGGAGGATGCATTCTTTCTGATGATGGTAGGACACTTCGTGTAAGATTTGATCTGGGTCTTTAAGAGTGAGTAGCAATTTCCCAGGCAGAGAAATGGGAATGGGAAGGAATGGCCTTTAGGAAAAAGAGGATGTTGCAACTGGAGATGGAGAGGAGGGGACCCCATGGAGTATGACAAAAACTTTGAGTTGTTCTGAGTTGCCCATGTCAGAAGACAACCCTGGGAAGATAAGTTGGGAACAGATTTTGAAGAGCCCATAAACCATGTAAAGCGACATACTGATTGCCCAAACTATCCCTTTCTTGAAAGGATTTGAAATAGCTTACAACCAATCAAAGATGGTTGACTATTTAACTAGGTTAAAATAGGTTGGTGAAAAGGAGGGTGAGAAACCAAGATACCAAGGACAGTAAAATATGGTAATCTTAAGAACCAGCATGTTTGCTGTGATTGAGCTTAATTTTAACCTTTCTAAAGCCAGACACAAAAATAAACAGGTGAAAAAATTGGAGGAAGTTCATTTTCTTAGAATAGCATTTTCTTATGTACAACAGAGTATCTTCTGCATTAAATAAAAAGGACAATTTGCACATTACATTTTATATAAGAGAAATTGAGTAATACAGAGAATATCTTCAGCAGCATTTTGCAGCTAACACAGCAACAAGTTTTATCGATCTCTCCCCATTATTCCCTTCTACACAAGCTGAGGGCTTAACTTTATAGTGAAATCCCCTAGAGATGCCAGGAAGGAAGAAGTGGTAGGCTCAAGTAGCCTCTGAGGGATCTGACTGGAGCCAAAGGCAGAGTTTCAAGTACATTAAAAGTTAATACATAACACGTGCCTTCAATAATCTTCACTAAACATTGCTTCTCAGGTGAGCTTTTTATAAGAGATGCTAAAGAATGTAGGATTTATCTTGTAAGCACTGGAAAACCATGACAGATTAGTAATCCAAGAGCCAAGACAATCAGATAGGGGTTTTGAAAAGAGAACTCTGGTCATTAGCAGAGGAATGGATTAGAGGGTTAGAGATTCTTTCAGAGTAGTAGTGATTGACTTTGGAAGCAGCACGAACATATGATAAAAACATGCTCACACTACGTTAGACTATCCTAACATCATTTCCCTGGCAAAATAGATTTACGTTTGTTATAGTCCATATTTGATAAAGATTTTGATAGACAGTTTACTATTAGTCATTAACCAACATCATTTTAATTACACATGAGTAACAGTGTTTAAACATTAATGAGCTTACAGAAACATATTTCTATTATTTCTTCAGAGTTCATTAAAACCCAAACTTAGTGAAGTCTGAAAGAGCCCCAAAGTCATGATAGCCATTTATATTTATCTCCTTAACTGTTGTTTTAATACTTCAAATTCTGCAGCTACTCCTAAATATCAAGTATTTTATATAATTTTCTTTAAATACCTTTCCTCTAGAAAACATACATTTGATAATATTAAATGTTATTTTTAAACACTTTAGTACTTTTGGTAATAAACATAACAGATTAAAATGGTGATCTCATTTATGATTTAGTTCATTAGAGGATTTATAGAAAATAATAATCTGAGCCAAAGTGTTTTCATTAATTCTAAGCTCATTACAAAACATATACCTATAAAACCTACTTATAATGGTGAGTTTCGGAAAATAAGAATATATCTCTTAAATCTCAAATTAGCAATGATGCTCAGAAGAATTTAAAGGTGGTTTGTTTGAATTCATTTGTTGATTTTGCGATCGAATATTTAGATGAGTGAGAATCTACAGTTGAACTCTGTCAATATTTCCAATATCACTTAACCTTCCTAAAAATAGTTAATCCGAGTAACTACCACTGGCTAATATGTCACATCATGAATTGGTAGCCCAGAAACAAGATCTTATGCTGTTTACAGACTAATATAATCAGGAATGACATTAAGGTCAGCTTTCTTGCCTTTCACCTATACTATCTCTGAAACATGTGGTTTATATATATATATGTATATATGTTATATATATAACCAACCAAATTGGGCATGAATACTGCCCTTCCTGGTAGATTAGGAGGCTGGGGGAGGCAAAGAATCTCCATTCATGCTCTCTATTGTCATCATCAGTTTCCACCCAAGGTAAACCGTGATAAAATTATAGAGCCTAATCAGATCTTTAACAGTAATTGACAGGCAGGTATATTTCTAAAGCACTAATTGTTTCATTTGGTATACATATGTGTGTGTGTGTGTGTGTGTGTGTGTAGTCTTCTAGGGGGTATAGCTGTTACCTGTGGGATTTTATTTTAAATTACTCAATGCTTTAAACATCCAAATCACCAAATCATACACAAACTGGGAGCTGGAAAGGGTAGGAGAGAGTGTCAGTTTCATATTGATAATCACGGAGTTTATGAACACTATTACTTATGTTATAGTCTTATTCCTCAGGCATTTTGGTAAGGGGAGAGGGAAGATTGAAATCTGCTGAACTGAAACTGCTAGAAAATATAGTTCATCTGTTATTCCTGAAAAACCTCCAGCAATAAATAGGACTGTACTCTTTATACTTCATTCTAATGTACTAAAGCCTGGACAGTGAAGGTGTGTATAGCTGAAAACTTCCATGATTTAATCTGATTCCAGCTCTTCCTTTCTGATTTTCTAAGGCTAAAAAAAATTCCCAAGATTTACACTATCCAAATACTGCTACTGAGTGCTGAGTGTAAAACTAGGAAGATGTCATGGAAAAGCACCAGTACTGATTCCCTCCTCAGATTCTCAAGCCCTATGGCTAACTCATAGTAAGAGAAAACTCCACAGAGAGCCAATATGAGCCCTTACACAACGTCCAAATCCTACAGCCCACCTGACATTGAGGAGAAATTCATTAGTCACACTCCTTCTGTACACCTGAGCCAAGTGGCCAGAAGAATGTTTGATGATGTCTCCCAAGAAAGGTCAAGGTGCCCATGTGTCTAGGTAACGGAGAAGTCCACTACATGGTCAGGCTCTAATCAGGAAGTGATCCTTAACTCTAAAGAGTATTTAAAAATGCCTCCCCCATCACTATGGAGTAGATGATGCAGATCATTGAGGGAAAACAGAGATGAGGGAATGTCAATAGAAAAAATGCAGACATGGAGTACTAAATGAGAGAGACTACAATATCCTTCATTATCATTTTCTTGGCTCATTGGTTAGAGCTGTCAGTTCTCACAGAAAGGAAGAATTTGGAGACATGTTAGCATGTAGAAAGTTTTTCAAAATAATTGCATTTAAGTATTTACAGTAAATAATATGTATATAGTTTTCAGAGTATGAGCTCAGTCACTTCAACATAATCTTTTATTTGTCTAAATGAAGACATAAAGAACACATTCTTCTTTGGATTCTGTCCAGTTTTCTAACAGCATTCTCTTTAAAATGGGGTAAAAAATAATGGCTGTAACACCTGAAGTGGAATTTGACTAATGACGAGTCCAACGGAAGAATATTAATACAATCATATCTTGTTCCTCCACAACTTCTATACATACTCATCTCTTTGATATGAACTACTATATTGATCTTAGAACTAACTTGGCCATGTAACTGTTTATCATCTCATTTTGATTTTTAACCATTTCCTATATCTTGGTTTTCACCCTAAAATAAGGTAATTATTTTCAAAGGAATCTAATACCCCTTTGGCAAGGCATATTAAAGACTTTAGAAATTGAACTAAATCTTCCTATAATATCATGTTGCTTCTTTCATTTGATATGAAACCACAGACCTATGTTTTTACTTTAAAATTTCTCTCTGTAATATGTGCATAGACGGGCACTTGACCTTAAATGTGTCAACCTGAATTTGACTCTGTTGAACTTTACCATCTCATGATACAGCATTATTTTTTCCTTTTTTACATACATCTTGTGTAGTGGTCTACATTAGAAACTTTCAATATTAATTGTGAATGTAAACAGTGAACCATGACACTTTAGAGACAGTCGAAGCACTTAACTTGCACACCTTCCTTGAGATGTTATAAAGTATCCAAAGATGTTACAAGAATTGAATCTACATGTAAGTCTTTGAACACTTTTGATTTATGAAGAGAAAGTTTAAGTTTACTGTTTTATAATTGAATTTTGAAGCTGCCAGGATAAGGACTTCCACTGAGCAGTGGAAATGTTAAGGAACTTACAATTTGCCTTAGAACAAAATGGAAAGTTACTGACAAGTTAGTGAGGAGTGTGGTACCATGGGGTGTTTTACTCAAGACAAGTTTGAACAAATGTTTTATGAGACATTGTCCTCAAATAGCAGTATAAAATCATAGTTATAACTTGTGGGCCCAGATGGACAGTTTTAAGATCCATTCTACAGAATAACTGAAGTCCTTAATTACTAACTGGACCTAAAAGTTATTTCCAAAGTTAGTGATACTGAGGAGTCTAAGTAAAGAACTGGGTTCTGGATTTGGTGATAGCCTTCACCAGAAGCTGTCCCTGGAAATGCAAACTGTGTCAGGCTATGGAGAAATTACTATTTAGGCAATTCCAGTTTTCCTCCATCCCTATATGCATCATCTGTGGGAAAGCGGTTTCATCTATAGTCACTTCATTTAAGGAAAAAGTGCATGCAATTGGATTTCTTTACATTCATTAACAGCAAAACAAATAACAAGCATAAGATATTAACCCTGGGGATCAGGAGCTTTGAATGAGGGTTTAAGATAAGTTTTGGACTCCTAGATTCTTAACTAGACACAGCTATTTGGTTAAAAGAAAATGACTTGGAGTGGAAAACAACATTAAAAGAGTTTGAAGGCCAAAGTCTCCTGTTGGGATTTTCTTAAAGGATTAAACCATTGGTATATTCAATATCTGGATAAATACTTTATTTTCTTGAAAATTTGAGTATCCCCATCTTAGATTGAGGATTCGACACTACCTTACTCTAAAACATGAAAACAAATATAGCTATAATACTGGTTCCATCTTTCCTTCTTCATCACCCATAGAAATTGCTGAGTATGATCTCATTTTTCTACAGAAAGATATGGCTAAACAGTTTATTTTAAAATTATGCATGCCATCCTTGGGCCATTGGGGTGGGAAACTGGTTAAAGGTCAAATTTTTAAAAGAAAACTGATCCACTTCAGGATGGCATGTGAAATAAAAGTGTATTACTATATTTATATATGGAAAAATAATGTGGAGCATTACAAAATGATATTGAAATAATTTTAAGAAGAAATCGACCAAATGTTATATTTCATATATACATTGTCATAGAAATGTTGAACTTGTCAACCCATGTAGCTAAATTTTCCCACTGCTCTTACAAAATAGATTCAGCTCTTTCTTTCTGAACACCAACATGTGTTCTCAGTATAGAGACAAGTCACTCAAAACAGAAGGTGTATAGCTTCTCTTGGACTGTTTCCCAGCACAGTGGCCTCTGGCATAATCTTGGCTATAGAAGCATGAGCCAGTTCAGTGGTGCAATAAACATTCTTCCCTTCCTCCACATTAGTGGTCCAAATAGTAATTTGTCCAAGAAATTGCCTGCTGGTGCTGTAATTTCAAATCCCACTTCAACTGGCAGAAAGCTATTCTTGTACACAAACAAATAAAAGAGCAGAAATATACCTACTGAGACAGCTGAACACTAAACCACTAATTGCTTAAAGTGATTTTAAAACATATTTTAGAAATCATAATACAAAGGTGAACATGACTTAAAGAAATTACTAAGTAAATAAGAACTATTTGAATTTTTCTACCTGACCTCATTTCTGTTGGGCATTTACTAAGTTTATGTAGCACTATTCTTAGAGGCTAAGTTATAAAGTAATAATTTCTTTTTTTTTTTTAACATCTTTATTGGAGTATAATTGCTTAACAATGTTGTGTTAGTTGCTGCTGTATAACAAAGGTGAATCTGCTATATGTATACATATATCCCTATATCTCCTCCCTCTTGCGTCTCCCTCCCACCCTCCCTATCCCACCCCTCTAGGTGGACACAAAGCACTGAGCTTATCTCCCTGTGCTATGCGGCAGTTTCCCACTAGCTATCTATTTTACATTTGGTAGTATATATGTCCATACCACTCTCTCACTTCGTCCCAGCTTACACTTCCCCCTCCCCGTGTCCTCAAGTCCATTCTCTATGTCTGCATCTTTATTCCTGTCCTGCCCCTAGTTTCTTCAGAATCATTTTTTTTTTTTTAGATTCCATATATATGTGTTAGCATACGGTATTTGTTTTTCTCTTTCTGACTTACTTCGCTCTGTATGACAGTCTCTAGGCCCATCCACCTAACTGCAAATAACTCAATTTAATTTATTTTTATGGCTGAGTTATATTCCATTGTATATATGTGCCACATCTTCTTTATCCATTCATCCGATGATGGACACTTAGGTTGCTTCCATGTCCTGGCTATTGTAAATAGAGCTGCAATGAATATTGTGGTATGCGACTCTTTTTGAATTATGGTTTTCTCAGGGCATATGCCCAGGAGTGGGATTGCTGGGTCGTATGGTAGTTCTATTTTTAGTTTTATAAGGAACCTCCATACTGTTCTCCATAGTGGTTGTATTAATTTATATTCCCACCAACAGTGCAAGAGGGTTCCCTTTTCTCCACACCATCTCCAGCATTTATTGTTTGTAGATTTTTTGATGATGGCCATTATGACTGGTGTGAGGTGATACCTCATTGTAGTTATGATTTGCATTTCTCTAATGATTAGTGATGCTGAGCATCCTTTCATGTGTTTGTTGGCAATCTGTATATCTTCTCTGGAGAAATGTCTATTTAGGTCTTCTGTGCATTTTTGGATTGGGTTGTTTGTTTTTTTGATATTGAGCTGCATGAGCTGCTTGTATATTTTGGAGATTAATCCTTTGTCAGTTGCTTCGTTTGCAAATATGTTCTCCCATTCTGAGGGTTGTCTTTTTGTCTTGTTTATGGTTTCCTTTGCTGTGTAAAAGCTTTTAAGTTTCATTAGGTCCCATTTGTTTATTTTTGTTTTTATTTCCATTTCTCTAGGAGGTGGGTCAAAAAGGATCTTGCTATGATTTATGTCACAGAGTGTTCTGCCTAAGGAGACCAAAGATCTGTATGCAGAAAACTATAAGACACTGATAAAAGAAATTAAAGATGATACCAACAGATGGAGAGATATACCATGTTCTTGGATAGGAAGAATCAACATTGTGAAAATGACTATACTTCCCAAAGCAATCTACACATTCAATGCAATCCCTATCAAACTACCAATGGCATTTTTCACAAAACCAGAACAAAAAATTTCACAATTTGTATGGAAACACAAAAGACCCTGCATAGCCAAAACAATCTTAAGAAAGAAAAACGGAGCTGGAGGAATCAGGCTTCCTGACTTCAGACTATACTACAAAGCTATAGTAATCAAGACAGTATGGTACTGGCACAAAAACAGATATATAGATCAATGGAACAGGAATAGAAAGCCCAGAGATAAACCCATGCACATATGGTCACCTTATCTTTGATAAAGGAGGCAAGAATATACAATGGAGAAAGGACAGCCTCTTCAATCAGTGGCGCTGGGAAAACTGGACAGCTACATGTAAAAGAATAAAATTAGAACACTCCCTAACACCATACACAGAAATAAACTCAAAATGGATTAAAGACCTAAATGTAAGGTCAGACACTATAAAACTCTTAGAGGAAAACATAGGCAGAACACTCTATGACATAAATCACAGCCATATCCTTCTTGACCCACCTCCTAGAGAAATGGAAATAAAAATAAATAAATAAACAAATGGGACCTAATGCAACATTTCCTAAAAAAATAAGGGGCACTTCAATATCAGAAAATAGTAGTAACAACACTGTAAGAATAAAATTTGCTGCAATTATCTAGAAAAATTTCCCAGAATATTAATAATTTCAGCATTAATACAAAGTTGAGCACTTGTTTTCTTACCCAGATTAAAAAATAAAATATTCATTGACAAGGAAAAACAAATCCTCAGTTAAAATTACTTCATTTTGACCTATCCTCCTTGTTCCCTGCTCTGCATTCTTTCATTCAAATTAATTCAAGGTCATGACCTCAAATATATATATAACATATATATATGTATATATACAGTTTTCTTGTGATAACCACCTCTATTTTGTAGATATTTTTCTATGCCCTGTCTTGCTTGATTTAATTCCAATAGATTTTTTCTTTTACCTAAAAATCTCAATATGTGTGATATAAACTCTGATTATTCAAAGATAATACCATGTAGGATAGAAAAATAATAAAAGGCAGTATAAGTAGACAAACCTTTTAAGATTTGTGTTGGAAAAAGGAACTGGTTTAGCATCCTTTCTCCCTTCCTTCCTCCCTTTCTTCCTTTCTCCCTCCCTTCCTCTTTTCTTCCTTCCTTCTTTTCTTTTGGCTGCAGTCTCTTTAAATTCGGTCTGGGTATGCTTTAAAATATATGTATTGTACTTAGAGTTTGTTTTAAATTAAAATATGTAGAGTTATTTAATTCACTTTCCTGCTATTAAACATTTGTTAAGGATTCAGCATATGAAGTAGCATGAGACATAGCATTTTTTATTAGAGAACTTCAGTGTTCTACTTTCACCAGAGACAGTATATAACCTGCTGATGACATGATTTAATTGTAACATAAAGTTTATCAGGTACTTCATTGTTTATGATGTTTATCTAGAATCTGGAAAAAATCCCATAGGTATACTTGTGTTCATAACATGTGGGAACAATTTTTCTTCAGTCCCTAAATGTGATCTGGAAAGACTATAGTTAGAAAAATGTCTCCACCAGTGTTAGATATTCAAATATATTCAATGTGTGCAAAATTCTCTACCAAATACAGATGAAAGCATTCTTCTAAAGATAGAGCAATTCACAGGGGGATGAAAGAGGATAAGGCATTTATTACTGAAGCAACCAAAAGAGGGAAAGGATAGTGTTCAAAATTACTGTGCATCACAAGCACCAGGAGACCTTAATAAAAATTCAAATTCCTGGCTCCACTTCCCAGGGATATTTTATTAGGCCTTGAGTGGAACCCAGGTATCTGCATTTTAATAAATATTCCAGGAAAATCTGAATCATTTTATTTTGGGATCATACTTTGAGTCTAATAAAGGTAAGTAACTAATTATGGGTAAGGATTAAAGAAAGAGTTGGTGAAGCAGAGGACAGACAGGAAGAGGGTCATTAGTAAATAAAGCTGATGATCTTGCTTCTTATTTTGCTAGGAAAAGAGAAGTAACCAAAAAACAATTTCCAAAAGGCTCCACAAAATATTTATCCATTCAGTTACATCTGTGACTCTATATCAAATAAAATATATTACTATGGGCAAAAGGTATCCTAGCTAAGACCAATCATTCCACTTGACCAGCAGATCCCATCCTCTCTCACCCTAGCAAAGATTCCAGAAATTCTTGCCTTTCTACTACTCCATCCCCATTAACCTCTTTGTTCTCTTATCATTCATTATCAAGAGCATGAATATTCTATTTCTCTCATCTTATTAAAAAAAACCCACAATTCTCTATTCCACTTCATCCTTCAGCTACTGTCCTGGTTTTATTCCTCTCTTTATAATAAAACTATCACCCCCTCCCCCAAATTGTCTCTGATTACTATTTTGGATTTTCCTACTTCCATATTTTCTTGACCTCTCTCCAATTGAGATTTTCCCTCTCCATCAAAACTGACCCTTACGTTGCTAAATTACAGGTCAATTCCTAATTCTCATCTCACTTGGCCCAAAACCAACATTTGACCTAGGCCATGCCTCTAGATTTAATACCCTCAATGCTTGGCTTCCAGTACATCAGAATAGACATTCTTTCTCAGCCTCCTTTGCTTCTCATCTTTCCATCCCTTCTTTTCCCCTCCCACATCCATACATCCTTATCTTGTTCACTGCTCTTTGGATAATTCATCCCATCCCATAACTTTACATGCCATCTACATACTGATGACTCCCAAATATATATCTCCAGCCCAGACCATCTCCCATGAACTTCAGACCCATATTTCCTACAGTTCTTGAATGTTTAATAAACATCTCAAATTTAATATTTCCAGAAAAAAAATCCTCATAATTTTCACTCCTCTCTCCTAATCTATTATTCCACAGCCTTTCCCACTTCAGTAAATGGCAACTTTATATTTCAAGTTGCTCAGACCAAAATCTTGAAGTCTCTCTTTTTGTTACATCACATCCATTAGTGGATCCCTTTTGCTCTACTTTTAAAATATATCCAGAACTTCTTACCACTTCTACTGCTAACATGCCAGTCCCAGCCTTTTATATCTTCCTCTCAAAAGGCAGCCAGAGTGATTATTTAACAGAAGTTAAGATCATGTTACACTTCTATTCAAAACCCTAAAATCCCCATCTCACTCAGAGTAAAAGCCAAACCTTTAAATGACCTTCTATAGAAAATTAAATCAAGTAAGTTCAAGTCAAGCTAGGTCAAGTCAAGTCAAGACATTTCAATCAATCCAAGTTGAGACACTTCTGGTCATGTCAAGTCAAGTCAGGTTATTTCAAGTCCTAGATGATCTCCCCACCCACCTTATACTTGTTGACCTCATGCCTTCCTACTAGTCCCCTCACTGGGCTCCAGTCACACTGGCCTCCACACTATTCCAAAGTTCCCAAATCACGATCCTTACTCATGCTGTTATCTGAAATGTTTCCCCCAGAGATCCCTATGACTTGCTCACTTATTTCTTTTCCATCTATACTTAATGTCACCTTTTCAGTAAGCCTTGCTTTTTTACCCTATCTAATACTGTAACCTTCCTCCACCAATACTTTCTAACCTTCTCTGGTTTTTTTTTTGACTTTAAACTAATAACTAATAACATATGTTTTTACTTATTTATTTTCTTATTGTCGCCCTCAAAATGCAAGCTCCTTGAAGGTAGGGTTTTTGTTACACTTATTCACTACTGTGTCCTTGAGCACTGTGGAGGGAGTTATTTTGGACCATTCCATGGAGGCATGTCAAGGCCGAGAAAGAAAACTGTGGACAGTGTATGCTAGCTAGATGTATATTTCCTATTTTGACTTTCAGCAAATGCTTTCTACCCTCTCTATGTCTTTCTTTTTCATCTTTTATCTCCATTACAATATAAATTTTTTCCTCCATTTATCACTTTCTAGTAGATGTAATTTTAGAGAATAGTGATCATGATTCCACTGTTCAGATATGAATAGATGCAGTGCATTCTAGTTTATAAAACAATTACATATACACTGTTTCACATGGCCCACTGAGAAAAACACAAACACTTGCACACACCCACGTATACATGCATTTGTATACATATACATATAAATACATATATATGTGTGTATTTCTATATTTGAAGAAATTTTATTGCTCTCTCCTTCCAAAAAGGCTAAGGTTAATTGTTGGTTATTTTTCAATTTTGGAGGATTTTGGTTTTGTTTTTCAGAGGGTCAGTAACCTTTGTTGTTATTCTTATCCTCATACTCCTCTGATTTTGAGGCTTACAGTATATCAGATCAATTCTATTCCTTTTACCCAGAGTTATAGGTCACACAGAAAGGAGAAAAGGTAACTAACATTTATTAAGTGCCAATTATGTGGCATGGACTCTGCAAAGCCCTTTATATGCACATTTTATCCTCACAATTACCCTGTGTGGTAAGTATTATGATTCTCATTTTATGCATGTGGAAATCAAGGCTCATAGAAGTTAAATAACTTTCCTGGGGCTATATAGCTAGTTAGTAGCAGAGCTGGATCCAGAGGCTCATGTTCCTACTACTATAACAAATTACACTTCTAAGTAAATGTGGGAAAAAATTATAGTTTTTAGAATGGCTTCTGATTTTCCCTCATATATTTTTGTCAAAAATTGAGGTGGCAAATTGGAATCAGAGTACAGACCAACATTGACTGTTGAATACAATGTGAGCCACAAATGTAAGCTACACATGCAATTTAAAAAATTTTAGGAGCTACACTAAAAAAGGAAAAATATATAGGTGAAAATAATATTAATAATATATATTTCATCTGACCCCATATCAAAGTTATCATTTCAAAATGTAATCAGTATAAAAATTTCAATGAGATTCTTTGCATTTTTTTCATATCAACTCTTTGAATTCCAGTGTATATTTTACTCATAGCCTGTATCAATTCAAACTCGCCACATTTCAAGTGCTCAGTAGCCACGTGTAGCTAGTGTCTCCTGTACTGGACAGCACAAGTATACACTAATCTTTAACAGGCCTAATTACTGTCTCATCTCCTTCCCTTGGCATGAGACTTCCTAGAGAGTCATGTATACTTATTGGTTCCACCTCCTTTGCATTGCTTTACTCACTGGAATGAGCCTTATTTAAACTACCAGCATTCCAATTCAGTTAGGATAAGATGACATATTACCTGCTGGTTTCCTAACACTCCAGTTTCTACTTTACTTAACCTTTCTGCTGCATCTCTAAGCAGCATTGATCACTACATCTTTAGCTCAACACTTTGATTCTACCCCTTTATATACAAACATTAGTTCACAGCCTTCTTTTCTTTTTGGGATTGCTAATCCATACACAACTTCAACTGTTATCTATACACTGAGGACAACTAAAACTAATCCCCATTCACACCTTCATCATGAAATCACACTTATGTATTCAGCTACCAAAAGTTCATTTTCATACACATTTAAAGTATCATTTATAAAATCACAGACACACACACACACACAATTCCTTCTGATTATCAGTAGGTTGAGGTAACATTTTTTTCTTCAAAGAAAGTATGTACTTGCTGGTCAAGTGGGGTTATATTTTGCGTGTCTAATTAAGTAAATTGAAGGAATTAAGAAAAGGAAAGCCATAAAAAATAAAATGCAACATAAGATTTTTTTTTATATAGAACGAAATTCCTTTGGTGAAATTGCATCTATCTCAAAGTGAAATAAGGGCCATCCTCTTGAATTCTATAATTTCTAACTGTCAATATGACTACTATCAGCAGTGCTACCATCAGAGATATGTGACCATAAATTCTGGATAAATATCTATACTTACCAAGTTCTTATTCAGACTCAATGTATTAGTCATGTGTTATAAACTGCAGGGTGAAGAAAACAAAAATGCCAGAGTATTTATGGACTCCATTGTAATATGTATTAATTTTCAGACTTCTTTTCTAGAATGTGTGCCTTTAAAAAGGAAACAAAGATCATTTTTCACATGCTGTTGAAAGAATAATTAAACAAATTTGCTACAGTTTTTCTTTTTTTTTTCCAGTAAGTTTTCCATCCATCTTTAACTCTACTTGCTGTCCTTCCCAACTCAAACATGCTACTGCTCATAGGGTACACTCTCCTTATGCATGAGATCAGCAGTCCCCTTCCCCTATTAAATGCATGCAAATATGCTTCTTTGATTGGGAGCTGCTGTTTGCAACCTCTCTGTTTTTTTGCCACTCTGTCGCCAACCATACCTGCACAGCTGGGTATGGTCATGTAACTAAGTCTGGCCAATGACATGTAACCAGAAGTATGTATATGCTCATGGGAAATTCTCCTTAAAACAGGAGGGGCTAGCACACTTTGAATGTTGATACAATAGCTGGAACTCTAATAGTCATATCCATCCTTAAATTTGGAAACACCAAGCTGGGAATGGCAAAGCAGAAAACAGGAGCCATGATAACACTGTGGAATTGCCACAGGAGCCCTAGACAGCCTACCTATGAATTCCTTTTATGTAAGAGAGAAATAACCCTTTACCGTATTTTGTCTTTCTTTTTTTTTAAACACCTGAAACTAACACAACACTATCTTTCTCGTTAAATGCAGTCAAACCCAAACCTAATGGGTATACATACCATGGAGTATTTCCTGGAACCCAGAGGTGCCAAGTTTTAAGCACATAGATATGACTGGCCTATGTTTACCAGGAATATTGACAATCATAGTATTCTTTAAGACCTAAAATTTAGTTTCAAGTGAGATGTGTTAGTATTTTATTTCCTTGTCTACTTTGCAGACTTCCCTGGTGGCACAGTGGTTAAGAATCTGCCTGCCAATGCAGGGCACATGGGTTCGATCCCTGGTCTGGGAAGATCCCACATGCCACGGAGCCACTAAGCCCGTGCGCCACAACTACTGAGCCTGTGCTCTAGAGCCCGCGATCCACAACTACTAAGCCTGCGTGGCACAACTACTGAAGCCCACCCACCTAGAACCCGTGCTCCGCAACAAGAGGAGCCACCGCAATGAGAAGCCCACGCACCGCATTGAAGAGTAGCCCCGGCTCGCTGCAACTAGAGAAAGCCCACGCACAGCAACGGGGACCCAACGCAGCCAAAAATAAATAAATGTACATCAAATTTCCTACTGGATTCACGTAATGAGTTACCATAGACCCACAGCCTTTACAAAATTGAAGAAAACACACAAAACATGCTTTCCTGGGGCTTTCAAAGTTCTCACAACAAAAGCTGCTTTGAAACATGCTGGTAGGAGGACTAAAACACCACTCACACATAACCTGTTCAGAATTTCACACTGTGGGTGCATAACTAACTGCTGTGGGTGTATTTTCTGGGTGTCATTATTGAATCTTGATCATTAGATGGACATAATTTAGATAATGATATGCAATACTACGGTAGTTTTTACATTTGCATCACTAAAGCTGTTCATTTATTTGCAATAAATGAGATGTTCTACATTCAATTAAACACAGTACTCTTTATAAGTGAAAATGGATTTACATTTAAAAAAACACATTTGAATTTCACTCATCTTTCATGTCATAGCAAGAACCTAATTTCAGTGTTTGACCACTAGGGCACTGGTCATTAAAACGAAATTACAAAAAGAAATACGACATGAATATATTAACATTTTTTATGCCTTGACATCATTTAATATTCAATCTTTAGATGTAGCCATATATCCGTACTCTTTAAAAGTGAAAGATGAGGTTGTCTAACATTTAATAAACTTACTGATTCTCTCGAAGTAGACCCCCCAACACTGATGTTCCAATGGAACTCATTAGAAAATAGTATCTACTGATGAAAGATGGAAGGCAGTGCTTCCACAATAACACACCTTAAGTAAGAGAGCAATGCATAAGTTTTTCTCCCTATAAATTGTTTGCTCTCAATTGACAGCCTGGATACCCTGGTGATTATATAACAGGAACATGTACCAAATTAGCTAGAATGCTTATTAGTTCTCCTTTTATGATGAATATTGTTAGAGATAAGAATAAGTTGATATAACTGAAAATTCACGGGAAAAGTAAAATCCATAAGAGTGAAATCACAGGAAAAATAAAATCCACAGAGAACTAATATTTACTGAATGCCTATTGTGTGCTAGCCAGTGGAGTAGGCAATTACTTACATTTCTCATTTAAATTATTATTATCTGCAGTCATATGCCAAATTAACTGTATCAGTGGAAATCCACTTCTTAGGTGGTTTTAAGATAGTTATTTAGTCTATCCACCTAACAGCCCTATTCAAGTCCAGCTCCTTGATCAGAGAGTAATAGGATGAGATTATAAATCTCCCAAACAGTGGAGATAAGAGGGACAAGAGGTCTATAGATGGGACCTAGAATATCTATTTTAGCTCACAGCCCTTTGGTAATTTATTTTCAATACTTTATCTTCTTCAGAGTAGCACAAATAAGTGGTTGGTTCAAATCATTGTTATTTAGAGAACAAAGACCTTTGGGATCATTCAATCCACAGTTTTCTAATTTTGCAGATAACTATGGCATAAGTGAGATCATAAGAATAACATAATTGTTAGTGGCAGAGATGGGACCAATAAACAGTTTTCATGTTTTCCTTCTTATGAAAGCCCTGAGGTATCACCTGTCACCTAGAAATACTAATCCATTGACCTTAAATCTTCAGAGAGGCAGTGTAGCAATAGTGGCAAGTCCATACTCTGAAGCCTGACAGTCTGGGTTCAAATACTGGTATTGATGCTTATTAGCTGTGCAACCTTTGGCTATTTACTTAAACTCCCTGTGTACCAAGTATCTCATTTCATGGGGGCAAAACAATAGTATCTACCTCACGGGAGTTTTGCGTGGGTTAAATGAAGTTATAGTTTTGAACACTTAAAATCATACTTTATGTGTTACCAATTAGTATTTTAAATGATATCTGCCTTCATTCATATACACAACAAAAAATCTGAACTCCTACTATGCACTAAGTATTGGGGATCCAAGGATGAAGAAAATAATCACATCTTCTCTCCCAGCAGTGAGCTTATAGTCAAGTGGAAGGTAAAAATAAGTAATCACACAGCATGATGTTTTGTGAAAACGAGGTAGAGAATGTTGCTTGAATATCCAGGAGAAATATTTAACCCAAATTTGGGACTTTAGGAGCAACTGTCCTCAGAATGTGCCTAGAAGTGTGAGCAGCTTGGTGTGGGAGGCAGGGAGGAAAGTATTCTAGTTAGTGGAGGCAGGAGGTGCCAAGACCCAGTAGGAAAAAATGTGGAGCTGCAGTGGCTAGCCATGAAGTGTGAGAGTGCAAAGAAAAGAGACAAGAGTGGTAAGTAGAGTCCAGAAAGAAGTTTATAAGCCACAGTAAAAAGTTCAAAATGTTTGGAAAAAGTGGGGAGCCACTGAATGATTTAAGCAGGAAATAATTAAATTTTCACTTTAGAAAACTCACTTTGGCTATAAGTGAATAAGATGGAATCAAGGAAGCACTGAAATTGAAACTGTGATTAAAAATCTTCCAACAGGAGGAGAGAAGATGGCGGAAGAGTAAGAGGCAGAGATCACCTTCCTTCCCACAGATAGAGTAGAAATACATCTACACGTGGAACTGCTCCTACAGAACACCCACTGAACGCTGGCAGAAAACGTCAGACCTCCCAAAAGGCAAGAAACTCCCCCCGTACTTGGGTAGGGCAAAAGAAAAAAGAAATAACAGAGACAAAAGAATAGGGACCGCACCTGCACCAGTGGGAGGGAGCTGTGAAGGAGGAAAGATTTCCACGCACTAGGAAGCCCCTTCGCGGGTGGAGACTGCGGGTGGCGGAGGGGAAGCTTCAGAGCCGCGGAGGAGAGCGCAGCCACAGGGGTGCGGAGGGCAAAGCGGAGAGATTCCCGCACGGAGGCTCGGCGCCGACCAGCACTCACCAGCCCGAGAGGCTTGTCTGCTCAGCCGCCGGGGCGGGCGGGGCTGGGAGCTGAGGCTCGGCTTCGGTTGGATCGCAGGGAGAGGACTGGGACTGGCGGCGTGAACACAGCCTGAAGGGGTTAGCGCACCACAGCTGGCTGGGAGGGAGACCGGGAAAAAGTCTGCAGCTGCCGAAGAGGCCAGAGACTTTTTCTTGCCTCTTTGTTTCGCGGCGCGCAAGGAGAGGGGATTCAGAGCGCCGCCTAAACGAACTCCAGAGACTGGTGCGAGCCGCGGCGATCAGCGCGGACCCCAGAGACGGGCGTGAGACGCTGGGGCTGCTGCTGCCGTCTCCAAAAATCCTGTGTGCGAGCACAGATCACTCTCCACACCACCCCTCCCGGGAGCCTGTGCAGCCCGCCACTGCCAGGGTCCCATGATCCAGGGACAACTTCCCCGGGAGAACGCACTGCGCGCCTCAGGCTGGTGCAACGTCACGCCGGCCTCTGACGCCGCAGGCTCGCCCCGCCTCCTCTGTACCCCTCCCTCCCCGCGGCCTGGGTGAGCCAGAGCCCCTGAAGCAGCTGCTCCTTTAACCCTGTCCTGTCTGGGCGGGGAACAGACACCCTCAGGCGACCTACATGCAGAGGCGGGTCCAAATCCAAAGCTGAACCCCGGGAGCTGTGCGAACAGAGAAGAGAAGGGGAAATCTCTCCCAGCAGCCTCAGAAGCAGCGGATTAAAACTCCACAAACAACTTGATGTGATGCATCTGTTGAATACCTGAATAGACAACGAATCATCCCAAATTCAGGAGGTGGACTTTGGGAGCAGGATATATTAATTTTTCCCCTGTTCCTTTTTTTGTGAGTGTATATGTATATGCTTCTGGGTGAGATTTTGTCTGTATAGCTCTGCTTTATAATAGCTTTATTTTACTTCACTATATTATAGCCTTTTTCTTTCTTTCTTTCTATTTTTTCTCCCTTTTACTCGGAGCCGTGTGGACGAAAGGCTCTTGGTGCTCCAGCCAGGCATCAGGGCCATACCTCTGAGGTGGGAGAGCCAACTTCAGGACACTGGTCCACAAGAGACCTCCCAGCTCCACGTAATACCAAACGGCAAAAATCTCTCAGAGATCTCCATCTCAACATCAAGACCCAGCTTCACTCAATGACCAGCAAGCTACGGTGCTGGACACCCTATGCCAAACAACTAGCAAGACAGGAACACAGCCCCATCCATTAGCAGAGAGGCTGCCTAAAATCATAATAAGGCCACAGACACCCCAAAACACACCACCAGACGTGGACGTGCCCACCAGAAAGACAAGATCCAGCCTCATCCACCAGAACTCAGGCACTAGTTCCCTCCACCAGGAAGCCTACACAACCCACTGAACCAACCTTAGCCACTGGGGACAGATACCAAAAACAACGGGAACTACGGACCTGCAGCCTGTGAAAAGGAGACCCCAAACACAGTAAGATAAGCAAAGTGAGACGACAGAAAAACACACAGCAGATGAAGGAGCAGGGTCAAAACACACCAGACTTAACAAATGAAGAGGAAATAGGTAGTCTACCTGAAAAAGAATTCAGAATAATGATAGTAAGGATGATCCAAAATCTGGGAAATAGAATAGACAAAATGCAAGAAACATTCAACAAGGACGTAGAAGAACTAAAGAGGAACCAAGCAACGATGAAAAACACAATAAATGAAATTAAAAATACTCTAGATGGGATCAATAGCAGAATAACTGAGGCAGAAGAAAGGATAAGTGACCTGGAAGATAAAATGGTGGAAATAACTACTGCAGAGCAGGATAAAGAAAAAAGAATGAAAACAACTGAGGCTGTAGTCTCAGAGACCTCTGGGACAACATTAAATGCACCAACATTCGAATTATAGGGGTCCCAGAAGAAGAAGAGAAAAAGAAAGGGACTGAGAAAATATTTGAAGAGATTATAGTTGAAAACTTCCCTAATATGGGAAAGGAAATAGTTAATCAAGTCCTGGAAGCACAGAGAGTCCCATACAGGATAAACCCAAGGAGAAACACGCCAAGACACATATTAATCAAACTGTCAAAAATTAAATATAAGGAAAACATATTAAAAGCAGCAAGGGAAAAACAACAAATAACACACAAGGGAATCCCCATAAGGTTAACATCTGATCTTTCAGCAGAAACTCTGCAAGCCAGAAGGGAGTGGCAGGATATACTTAGAGTGATGAAGGAGAAAAACCTACAACCAAGATTACTCTACCCAGCAAGGATCTCATTCAGATGTGATGGAGAAATTAAAACCTTTACAGACAAGCAAAAGCTGAGAGAGTTCAGCACCACCAAACCAGCTTTGCAACAAATGCTAAAGGAACTTCTCTAGGCAAGAAACACAAGAGAAGGAAAACACCTACAATAACAAACTCAAAACATTTAAGAAAATGGGAATAGGAACATACATATCGATAATTACCTTGAATGTAAATGGATTAAATGCTCCCACCAAAAGACACAGGCTGGCTGAATGGATACAAAAACAAGACCCATATATATGCTGTCTACAAGAGACCCACTTCAGACCTAGAGACACATACAGACTGAAAGTGAGGGGATGGAAAAAGATATTCCATGCAAATGGAAATCAAAAGAAAGCTGGAGTAGCAATGCTCATATCAGACAAAATAGACTTTAAAATAAAGACTATTACAAGAGACAAAGAAGGACACTATATAATGATCAAGGGATCGATCCAAGAGGAAGGTATAACAATTGTAAATATTTATGCACCCAACATAGGAGCACCTCAATACATAAGGCAAATACTAACAGCCATAAAAGGGGAAATCGACAGCAACACAATCATAGCAGGGGACTTTAACACCCCACTTTCACCAATGGACAGATCATCCAAAATGAAAATAAATAAGGAAACACAAGCTTTAAATGATACATTAAACAAGATGGACTTAATTGATATTTATAGGACATTCCACCCAAAAACAACAGAATGCACATTTTTCTCAAGTGCTCATGGAACATTCTCCAGGATAGATCATATCTTGGGTCACAAATCAAGCCTTGGTAAATTTAAGAAAATTGAAATCGTATCAAGTATCTTTTCCGACCACAACGCTATGAGACTAGATATCAATTACAGGAAAAGATCTGTAAAAAATACAAACACATGGAGGCTACACAATACACTACTTAATAACGAAGTGATCACTGAAGAAATCAAAGGGGAAATCAAAAAATACCTAGAAACAAATGACAATGGAGATACGACGACCCAAAACCTATGGGACGCAGCAAAAGCAGTGCTAAGAGGGAAGTTTATAGCAATAGAAGCCTACCTCAAGAAACAGGAAACATCTCGAATAAACAACCTAACCTTGCACCTAAAGCAATTAGAGAAAGAAAAATAAAAAAACCCCAAAGCCAGCAGAAGGAAAGAAATCATAAAGATTAGGTCAGAAATAAATGAAAAAGAAATGAAGGAAACAATAGCAAAAATCAATGAAACTAAAAGCTGGTTCTTTGAGAAGATAAACAAAATTGATAAACCATTAGCCAGACTCATCAAGAGAAAAAGGGAGAAGACTCAAATCAATAGAATTAGAAATGAAAAAGGAGAAGTAACCACTGACACTGCAGAAATACAAAAGATCATGAGAGATTACTACAAGCAACTCTATGCCAATAAAATGGACAACCTGGAAGAAATGGACAGATTCTTAGAAATGCACAAACTGCCGAGGCTGAACCAGGAAGAAATAGAAAGTATAAAAACAGACCAATCACAAGCACTGAAATTGAAACTGTGATTAAAAACCTTCCAACAAACAAAAGCTCAGGACCAGATGGCTTCACAGGCGAATTCTATCAAACATTTAGAGAAGAGCTAACACCCATCCTTCTCAAACTCTTCCAAAATATTGCAGAGGGAGGAACATTCCCCAACTCATTCTACGAGGCCACCATCACCCTGATACCAAAACCAGGCAAAGATGTCACAAAGAAAGAAAACTACAGGCCAATATCACTGATGAACATAGATGCAAAAATCCTCAACAAAATACTAGCAAACAGAATCCGACAGCACATTAAAAGGATCATACACCATGATCAAGTGGGGTTTATCCCAGGAATGCAAGGATTCTTCAACATACGCAAATCAATCAACGTGATACACCATATTAACAAATTGAAGGAGAAAAACCATATGATCATCTCAATAGATGCAGAGAAAGCTTTCGACAAAATTCAACACCCATTTATGATAAAAGCCCTGCAGAAAGTAGGCATAGAGGGAACTTTCCTCAACAAAATAAAGGCCATATATGACAAACCCACAGCCAACATTGTCCTCAATGGTGAAAAACTGAAACCATTTCCACTAAGATCAGGAACAAGACAAGGTTGCCCACTCTCACCACTATTATTCAACATAGTTTTGGAAGTGTTAGCCACGGCAATCAGAGAAGAAAAAGAAATAAAAGGAATCCAAATCGGAAAAGAAGAAGTAAAGCTGTCACTGTTTGCAGATGACATGATACTATACATAGAGAATCTTAAAGATGCTACCAGAAAACTCCTAGAGCTAATCAATGAATTTGGTAAAGTAGCAGGATACAAAATTAATGCACAGAAATCTCTTGCATTCCTATACACTAATGATGAAAAATCTGAAAGTAAAATTAAGAAAACACTCCCGTTTACCACTGCAACAAAAAGAATATCTAGGAATAAACCTACCTAAGGAGACAAAAGACCTGTATGCAGAAAATCATAAGACACTGATGAAAGAAATTAAAGATGATACAAATAGATGGAGAGATATACCATGTTCCTGGATTGGAAGAATCAACATTGTGAAAATGACTCTACTACCCAAAGCAATCTACAGATTCAATGCAATCCCTATCAAACTACCACTGGCATTTTTCACAGAACTAGAACAAAAAATTTCACACTTTGTATGGAAACACAGAAGACCCCAAATAGCCAAAGCAATCTTGAGAACGAAAAATGGAGCTGGAGGAATCAGGCTTCCTGACTTCAGACTATACTACAAAGCTACAGTAATCAAGACAGTTTGGTACTGGCACAAAAACAGAAATATAGATCAATGGAACAGGGTAGAAAGCCCAGAGATAAAGCCACGCACATATGGTCACCTTATCTTTGATAAAGGAGGCAAGCATATACAGTGGAGAAAAGACAGCCTCTTCAATAAGTGGTGCTGGGAAAACTGGACAGGTACATGTAAAAGTATGAAATTAGAACACTCCCTGACACCATACACAAAAATAAACTCAAAATGGATTAAAGACCTAAGTATAAGGCCAGACGCTATCAAACTCTTAGAGGAAAACATAGGCAGAACACTCTATGACATAAATCACAGCAAGATCCTTTTTGACCCAGTTCCTAGAGAAATGGCAATAAAAACAAAAATAAACAAATGGGACCTAGTGAAACTTAAAATCTTTTGCACAGCAAAGGAAACCATAAACAAGACCAAAAGACAACCCTCAGAATGGGAGAAAATATTTGCAAATGAAGCAACTGACAAAGGATTAATCTCCAAGATTTACAAGCAGCTCATGCAGCTCAATAACAAAAAAACAAACAACCCAATCCAAAAATGGACAGCAGACCTAAATAGACATTTCTCCAAAGAAGATATACAAATTGCCAACAGACACATGAAAGAATGCTCAACATCATTAATCATTAGAGAAATGCAAATCAAAACTACAATGAGATATCATCTCACACCGGTCAGAATGGCCATCATCAAAAAATCTACAAACAATAAATGCTGGAGAGGGTGTGGAGGAAAGGGAACACTCTTGCACTGTTGGTGGGAATGTAAATTGATACAGCCACTATGGAGAACAGTATGGAGGTTCGTTAAAAAACTAAAAATAGAACTACCATACGACCCAGCAATCTCACTACTGGGCATATACCCTGAGAAAACCATAATTCAAAAAGAGTCACGTACCAAAATGTTCATTGCAGCTCTATTTACAATAGCCAGGACATGGAAGCAACCTAAGTGTCCATCATCAGATGAATGGATAAAGAAGATGTGGCACATACATACAATGGAATATTACTCAGCCATAAAAAGAAATGAAATGGAGGTATTTGTAGTGAGGTGGATGGAGTTAGAGTCTGTCATACAGAGTGAAGTAAGTCAGAAAGAGAAAAACAAATACAGTATGCTAACACATATATATGGAATCTAAGGGGAAAAAAAAAGGTCATGAAGAACCTAGTGGCAAGACGGGAATAAAGACACAGACCTACTAGAGAATGGACTTGAGGATATGGGGAGGGGGAGGGGTAAGATGTGACAGGGTGAGAGAGTGTCATGGACATATATACACTACCAAATGTAAAATAGATAGCTAGTGGGAAGCAGCCACATAGCACAGGGAGATCAGCTTGCTGCTTTGTGAACACCTAGACGGGGGGGATAGGGAGGGTGGGAGGGAGGGAGATGCAAGAGGGAAGAGATATGGGAACATATGTATATGTATAACTGATTCACTTTGTTATAAAGCAGAAACTAACACACCATTGTAAAGCAATTATACTCCAATAAAGATGTTTAAAAAAAAAAAAAAGATGGAATCAAGGGAACTCAGAAGCCCATTGATACATTTTCAGGTGAGAAGTGATGAACAATCACAATACCTTCAAGGTTTATGGAAGCCCTGTTTTCTAATGTAGCATACGTGATAATCCCTAGTGAGCTAGAGGTTACCTGGGGCCAACCTAAGCCTTCTTCAGTAAAGAGGACTCTGCTTAACACCACAATGTGATGTGTTTTAAACACAGGAACAGGGTATCTGTCCTCCTATGGATGTTCCTGTGAAGTCAGAGACAAAGTGTCTGAAGTCAGAGACCATGGGATTAAATTTTGGCTCCACTATTTCCTCAGGTATGTTATCTGGGGCAAATCCTTTTAAAGCAAAGCACTATTTTTTTAATGTATAAAACTGGGATAAGAGTAGCTACTTCATAGTGTTAAATGAGATAATACATGTAAATATCTTAATATCTGTACCTGGTATGTATTAAGCATTCAGTAAAATTTAGGTCTTACATTAACTGTTTTATATGTATATATATATATACTACATGTATATATATTTTTAATAGTTTTCAGGAAGTCAGGTTTCAAAAGCAATGATCTTCATTTTTAAAGTCATTTAAAATCTTATTACTTTCAAGTTACAGTTCTACTAGCCCTTCAGGGTGTAACAAAACACCTTTTCAGTACACAAGGAAACAAACAAAAAAACTTCTATTTTATATAGCTCATATAAAACAGGATAATTTGCATTTTCAGCTCTTCACACATTGTTCTATCATAACTCCTTAACATTCCCTTGTATCTAAGGGATAGCTTGGTCTCTTAAGCTGAGAGTCAAAGAATTAAATCGATTATTGTTTTTAATTTCCCTTCCTGATTACAAAACAAAGATGTATCATGTTGATCTTCAGCAACTTCAGCATCTGGAGTCTCTCTACCTCCAATAACCTCCAGTAGAATCCTATCCATCCATCACTTCTGACCAGAGATGTTTCCACAAAGACCTAAAAGCACGTCACTATCTGTCAATCCCTAACCCTCAACCCCTACTGCCACACCATTCCCTAAACATAAAATGTGTGGTAACAGTTTTTACAGAATGTGTTGTGTAGCGATAGTTAATATAAGACCTAAAAGCGTAACTGGATTAGAGCTGTTGTGGGGAGACACAGAGGCTCATCACAGAGGCTCATCAGTGTCCTGAGGTTTGGACCAAATCAGAGGGAACAATGCCAGCCCACAGAGCAAGACACCAGGATTGTGTGGGGAACGATAATGGGCTCTGTTTCCAATATCCCTCCCCATTGTTTTACATTCTGTAAAAACTGAGCCTCTCTTTGCTCAGGCTCCTGCCTAGAAAGCCCTTCTTGAAAGTCTCTGAAATTTCTATAGAAACTATTGAGAAACAAGCTTTCATGGTTGACAGCCCAAGAAACCAGCCCTACTTTTGTATTTCCAAAATCATAATTAACAACAGATTATGAACCCAACGGATGCATCAGTCACTGTGCTAAGCACAAGGGATAGAGATAAATAAGAGTGGGCTGCTGCCTTCAAGTATTCCGTATTCTAGTGTGGGAAACAGATGCACAGAGCTGCATTTTAATACAATGTGAAAAATGCTACAGCAGCAGAATGCACCATTGTGAGAAACAAGAGAAATGTTATTAATTCTGCCTGAAGAAGGTAATGAAAACCTCATAGACAAAGTCAGTTTTGAAACAGGAATTTCTTTTTTTAATTTGTTTATGTATGTGTGTGTAGTGTGTGTAGGTATGTGTATAGATAAAATGGGGAACCTCCAAATATACGTCCTCAAGAAAGGCATCATTCTTAGGAAAGCATTCTTTTTCTAAAGGTCATTAAAGTCTGTGTTTTAGACAAAAAGCTAGCTGTCTAGTACCACCACCAATACCACTATTATCATTATTTTTAAAACTCCACAACATAATAATTAATCAACACTGAATGCTGGGGAATAGGGGAGTTTCTTACTTCAACTCATATTGAGCACTGGAATATCTCCCCAAACTGTTATTCCCTTCAATTGTGAAATCATCCCAAATATTCCCTGAATAAGAAATATTACTCCAAATATTCAAGCACACAGAAAATACACACACAAACACACACACACATATACATGTGCACATTTGGAAATCAGTTTTTAAAATGGTGGAATTCTCATTGCACAGAACTTTTACTAGGCACCATGAAATCAAACTGTGCTCTTTCTTCAAAGAAGGTGAACAAAGTATATAGACCAAAAGGAACAAAGAAGTATGGATCTCAAATTAATAAAGCATTGCTTCTAGATTTTTTTCAGATGAAGCTTACATGGTGAGCCCTAAGGATTTTCAAATAATCATTATTATTGTTATAGTGACAAATCCTGCCTCTTAAGAAAAACTGGAAAACACAGACTACCACAAAAGGATTTTAACTTAGTTCAAGTTACACTATTATATTAATGGGTTTTATTCTAGGCTATATGCCCTATGGTTGAAACTATGTAGGCAAAAAAAATAAGTAAATTAGCCTATATTTTGAAGCTTTTAAACTTTATTAATTGCTATGTGCTATCTTATAATGGAAGAAAAGTATTTTTAAGAAACCTATGAAAGGTGTACTCCCATAAGCATAAATTATGTTGTAGTGTTAATATGCCTTGGAAGTCTTCTACTAACTTATTGGTCATCCAAAGGAAACTGAGTTCAGTGTCAGTGATACATTTTCAGATATCATGCATCCTGTTTTTCTTTAATTACTAAAAACTACAGGGCCACTTTCAAAAGTAAAACTCCCCTGATATCTTAAAAGATCTAATAATGAATGGAGCAGCTGGAAATTTAGCTTCTGCGACAGATGTTTAAAACCAGAATGGCAGTTCCTCAAGCACTAAGTCCTTACAGGCATCGTGATGATGAGTAGCAGTATCTTAACAATTTAAGGAACCCACTGAATTTACACTCAGGCACCAAACTTCTGACAGGAGTGAAAAGAACGTTTTCACTCTAAAACCACAATCATGAGTTGAGGGTCTTTTCTTTCAACACTGTCAGAAGTTTAAAGTGGATAGAATAAAACTATGAAAGGAAGATCTTTTGGCATGATACTAAGAAAAATTGCAGACTCTGGAACCACACTGGCTGGATTTGAATCTTGGCCTTTCCTCTTCCTAGCTGCATGACCTGGGGCAAATTATTGACCAGCCGCAGGCCTCAGGATTCCTGTCTGTACACTGGAAAAAATAAAAGTACCTACCACAAAAGATATTGGCAAGGATTCACATTTAGACAGTTCCCAGCCATGAGGCAAATATCTTAACAGTGGTTTCTATTTGTATTATATTTAGTAAGGAATATGACTGTGGGTAGCACACTCTTAGAAATATTTTTCTTAGATATATTTTCTCATAGAGTATCTTTGTAAGAAATGCTTAATAGAGACAGACAGATGCTGTGCTTATGGGGAAAAACAGTGAAATTGTTCAGAATTTATAGGACTCCCAGGACACATAGATTCCACCCAGACATTTATTCTCTCTTTTCTTTTCATCTGACAAAGGAAAACACTGACACTTAAAGAACAAGTTATGGCCTATCTAGGAACCCTGGCAATTATCTATATGACAATGCAGAATAACGGCAGGATTATGGTTACATAATAATACAAAGGCAAACCATGACGGTCAGGTGTACTTACGGACTTCCAAATCCTGGAGCATCCACATATGGTGCCTAAGAAGATAATTCCACAGGACTGTATTTCCCATGCATGTATTTGTGTGCACATGCACGCACGCACGCACACGCACACACACACACACATACACCCGTCATATAATAAAAACAACATACTCTTTCACATAGAATTTATATTGATAAAATACAGTGCAAAGAGAAAGAAATAATTTATAATTCAGAAAGATCCACCATTAATATGTGATATATTTCCTTCTAATCATTTTCCTATGCCTATTAGGAAACTGAAAAAATGTTTTGAATTTTGTTTTTAAACTTGTATCCAAAATATTTACTTATATTATTAAATATCTAAAAATTATAATTTAAATGATTAAATGGTGTGAGATTTTAGGAATATAACATTATTTATGTAACTAATTCTGTTCTGAGATATTTAAACTACATTTCCAATATTTTGATATTTGAGCCAATACTATGATCAAAATAAACATATAATTAATATGCACATCTCTATTTAAATTTCTATAACCTGATCGTAGAAAATCATGGTTCAAAAAGTATGAAGATGTTTTCAAGGCTCTTAATTGCAAATTGTCAAATTGTCCTCCACGGCATTCTTCTCACCAGTGTACAAAAGTTTCTATTTTGATATGTATTTACCAGCACCAGTTATTATTATTTTAAGAAAATATTTTCCAATATGAAGGGTAAGATATAGCTTTTATGTTATTAATCATCAAATAAATGCAAATTAAAACTATAAGGCAGAAAATTCTTTTTCATAGGTTTCACATACTTTCAGTTTTCCACAATTCAATTTCACTGAAATAGCTGTGCCACAGTTGTCTTTCCTGTCATGTTAAGAAATGGCTTCCAGTCCTAGGACCTATAATTATCAGTGTCCCAGCCTTAGTTCTATCAGTAGTCAGAACCACCTTTGTCACCCTCTTCAAACTCTGATACAGAAGCAACACAAATGGAAAACATTGATACCTTCCCATGGCATGCTAAGATTAGAAGAAGGAAAGAAGAATATATGTGAAATTAGATACAGGGTCCAAAGAAATCTGCAATAAAAGTAAAGTCATAGTAAATACATTAAAGCAAAGTAACATCGAGTGAAAATTCAGCTCGAGAGAGGCAGGAATCCTTTATTTTTCTCTGTTGCATGCAAGTCCATGTTCAATAATAAGTGATCACTGTATACTTATTGAATAAATATTGAAATGGACTGCAGACAGAGAGCATAAGCTGCAAATGACTTTTAGAATTAGTATGAATTCTTAGCAGAATTTTCAATTTTCTGTTTGAACAGAGACATCTTAGTTCCCATCTCGTTCTCAGTATCTATCTCACACTTGTATCTTCCAAAACAAGCTAGGTTGGCATGTAATTTCTACCTGCTCATAATTATTTCTTTCTCCATGAAGGGTAAAAGCAGAAGCCCAATTTCCTGTACCACTAGTTCTAAAACTATGGTTCATAGACAAGCATTATTTAGCATCACATAAGAACTTATGGAAATATAAATTCTTAGGCCCCACTCCAGATCTACTGTATCAGAAAGGCTAGGGACATGGCCCAGCAATCTGTATTTCTGAAAAGTCCTCAGGATGATTCTGGTGCATGCTAAGGTTTCAGAACCACTGACAAAATCTGGGGCTATTCTCTCTCCAATGTATTTAACACAAACTATGCACACACGCGCACACACACACACAGGTTTAACCCATTATCTAGAATGCCTGATTTATAGAGAACGTAGAAGTAAGAAATTTACAGTTCTAGGATCACCATTTCACCACTGCTCAGATCAATGCTTCCTACTTTGAATAAAGCAACCATGCATTTTTTAAAATCTCAATTCACAACACACTTACATTACAGTGCTTGCTTTTTCCCATTACAAAAAACTTTTTTAAACAAAAAAAATTATAACATTTCATTAAATACTTTGTTTTATTGCCTTAGAAACATAAGTGAATTACAATTCTTTCCGCACATGACTTTTGGCAACAGAGTTATTTTAAAGAAGAAAGTATATCTGTATAATATTCCAATACTGCCAAAGGCAAAGTGAAATAATACAAAATATTACCACAACACTCCAATAATATTGAGTATAATATTGAATCCTCAATATATTGTTCTGTCATTCAGTTTGTCTCCATAAGCAAAAAATAAAATATGAACCCAGTGTATGATTCTTTAGTATGGTCGTTATTGATCATGAAGATGGCTGGAGGAAGCCATCCATATCATTTTGACTGCATAATGTTCACATTAGTAGCTACATATGGACTCAGTGTCAGCTTCAATACCTGCAAAATAATTATGATAATATTAGTTTTTTGTTCTCCTTGACAAAGCCACTTTTAGACCCTGTCAACCAAATTCTCTGGGCTCCATGGAGACGTGTGCTACATAAATACAAAGTATTATTTTTACTCTTTTCACATCATTGTGGAGATTGTTAAATGGAGGAGCAATGTGTTAAATATTAATAGCTTTTATGCAGTGAAAGCCATTTTATACCTTAGTTAACAACAATACAACAAACTAAAAACTGAGATATAAGTAATCTCTCACTTCATGGTTCTGAGTTCACCCATTCATTCTACAGATAGATGCCTCTCTTTTTAAAAGACCAAACTTACGCACAGACCTAAAACTACTAAATTTGGGAATAATCACAAAAATACCAAAAGCTAATGAAACACCACTCCGATAGGTGGGCTTTAGTGAATTACCCAAGGATAGTTTATATTAAAGGTTAGATCACTGTCCAACAAGAAAAAAGGAAACAAACTAAACTTGTCATGAAGAACAACCAAACACCTCTTGTCTCATTGTACCACATTAGCAACAAATCACCTGTATCTTATTGATATTTACAAGAGAGAGTCACTTTATAGTGAGGATTATTTTCCTTGTTGATGTCAAGCTCTTTGTGGCTCTTAGTAAATGGTGGTAGGTAGACATTAAGTGTATGGGTGTTGAGTCAAGATTTTAGACCACACTCTTCACTTACTAGCTGTATTATTTTGGGTGAGTTACTTAACTTCTTTGAGTCTCAGTTTCTCATACATGAAGTGGGAATCATAAGATTATTGTGAGCCTTAAATTATACATAGTATATAGAATGATACATAACTTTAGCAGAATATCTGGTACATAGTAAATATGCAATAAAGATTGCTATTAAAAAACATTTTCTTAATTCAAATGCATCATAAATCTATACTTCAAATAAATTCCTTAAGCTTACTTAACTTCTACCCTATTTTATCTGATGTTGTTATTTAGACATTCCTTCATGTCAATTTACTCTGAGGTGAATATGATTCTGACATTAATTTATACTTAAATTTTCAATTATACAGAGTATTTGTTTTGCTGTCTGTTGAGTGCTACCACTCACAAAAACTGGGAAGGGTTTGGCAGTCGGTTTAGAGGATTGAGGATGTGAGTGTGTGTACTTGTGTCTGAGGGCATTTCAGAATAAAAGATAGTTCCAATTATTAGAAGTTACTATCTCTTCCCTTTCAAGCCTTTGGCAGAGAAAACTGAGAGCTACTGCATTTAAACGCTTTGTAATCCAATTAAACTCATTTACCTGCCCTAATGTATGCTAATGATTCTATAATATAATATAAATAAGGAATTTAATATGTTTCACCAATTGTATAAATAATTTTATATCTATATGCATTTTTATGTATTTTATGTATTAGTTTCAGGAAAAGTGACAACCTCAGACACCAATAATATTTAGATATTTAGAAATTGGGTTGGAATGATCATAGAAGCACTCACACATATCATGTTTAATTAAAATGCCAATGTAAAAATTGAGGGATATATAGTTACATGGGAACTATATGTAAATATTAACTACTTTATATAGGTTACTACCCACACGTTGACTTTTACATGTAGATTTGTACACTATGGGTTTATTTGTGGACCAGAAAGATCAAGATGTTTGCCTCAAAGTATTAATAATCATGATATAAGTGTACTTATGAAAATTACAGAAGTGTAATGGCCTCACAATGTTTAAGTCATGGAACTGTAGATTATAACATTTGGAAGGCAACTTATCTAGTTGCCTAGTTCCATTTCTATATAATAAAGATGTCTTCTCTACCGTTCTCTTTGGAAACTGGTCATCCAGTAATAAAAATAAGTATCATTTTTTAGCACTTTATTTATGTCAGGGATTGCATTAAGCCCTTAGCACACAGTATCTCCTTTAATCCTCACAAGTACTTCATGAGGAAGGTACCATCATCATTCCCACTGAAGCTCAGAAAGATTTAGTTGCATGATCAGAGCTACAAGGGCTGATCTGTACAAAGTCAGGTTCTCACACAAACATTTCAGGTGATGGAAAGCTTACCACTACAGGAAGTAAAGATTCAATTCTTGTTAATGTTGTCTTCCTGAAACTGGGATACAATCCAGCACCCTATCACTTTCACTCCATGGTATTTTGAATTCTGGAATTGTGCAGGAAATTATAATAAAACAAACTATCTCCTTTCTCCCTGGTAACCCTTCAAATACTTAAAAGGTAGATATCATGTTCTATTTGCTTCTTCAGGCAAACTACTCCCAATTTTTAAAATAGTTTTGTAGCACTTGATTTCCAGACTAGACTCCAGATATTTATGATCCTCACAAATGTGGAGTCAAGGACAATCACAGAATCCTGGGGATCCTGGGTAGTTTTTAATAAGTACAGAGTACATCAGAAATATTAACTCCTTTTTTTCAAACAACACATTTTGGGTAAAGCCATAAATCACTCACTTTTGGGAGACAAATCACAGTATTAATCTGTATTGTGCTTGGAATCAATAATAATTCTAGGTATGTTATCAAGACATCAACTCTTGATAAGTCTGATATCTCTTCTCTGATATTTAAGTAGTTACCTTTTTAAACCTAAATTTGGATTTTATATTCTTTCCTTTCAAATCTCTTCGTTTTAGGTCAACTCACTGTCCCTTTAGAATACTAACTATGTGAAGTAAACATAGGGATTAACTAGCTTCCCCCAGTGCTTGACACACATAAGTAAGAAAACCTTGCTGATCATATCCTTACAGATATATTTGACTTGAAAAAAAGTAACAGTGTTGACTAGCAGAGGCACACAAATTGATCTGTGATTTTTCACTATTGCTCTCATCCCAGACCCAATACTGCCCACTTTGCCTCAATTCCTACCAATCTACTAATCAATTTACTTCAGATACAGTTTAATCACATCTTCCTTCAGCACTCTTTTTTTCAATAAATGACATCAAATGACTTTCTAAACTCCATAAATAATATATCTATAGCATCCTCCTTATCTATTATACCAGCTTACCAATCCATTTTAAAGCATTTGAATTTATTCTTAGGGACTATTTCCTAACTTCTTAATAAGCGATTGATTAACAAGGGTTTAGAATTTTGTTGGGTACTGAATTCAAGCTCTGAAACCCATTACCGTTTTTCTTTAATTTTAGACATTGGGACTGGTGTTTTAGAGGCAACATAGGGCTAAGAGCATGGGCTTGAGGTTGGAATTTATGTGTGTTTGAATTGTGGTTCTGTCACTTATAGATGTCTCAACTGAGACCAGATATTTAACTTCTCAAGCTTCACTGTCTGTAAATGGCAATATTAATAACACATATCCTCAAAAAGTAGTCATGAAAATTTAATGAAATAAATTGAAATACTTAGCACAATATCCTACTCAATATATTAGCAAATATTCTAATAAGTCTGCCAATTATTTCAATTTCTTGAATTATAATTTATGTGGACCAGAGACGCAAACTCATTTAGCATGGCAAAGTCTTCACCTAGTAACTTCATATCCTCTTAGATCATTATTCCCTACAAGCATTGTAACTACATATAATTTATGCTTTTTCCCTTTCCTTAACTAAAATTTTCCATTCATTATTATAAGTCTTCCTAATATGTCTTTTAAAATCTAATCTCTTTAGACCTCTGTTACATTTTTTTCCAAGTGCCTCCCTCCTTTCAGCTTGCATCATAATCATTTCTTTGGCAACACCACTAATGTTTCTGAAGCTAGACTCACCTTACTGTCCTTGACAATGAATCATAGCTATGTGTCTTCTAAAATTATAAAATCTCCTTTATAAGCTCTTGGGTATTAATATAACCATTCCCAGTGTATTCTGGAGAAGAATATTATAAATATTAAGATGATCTATATTTTTCAATTAATATTAATACTTCTACCAGTAGCTAATCATAAATCAAAATCATGCCACAAGTATCCAGTCCCCCTTTACTGACTGAGAATATGAGTTCTGCAGCTCTACTTCTTAGGGCCAAAGTTCTACTCTACTCATTCATTTGCTAGCCATTTGACCCTGCACAAGTTTCCTGTGCCTCTGTTTCCTCAAATATAAAATGGAAACAGTTGTATCTACCTCATAAAGTCATTGTGAAAATTAAGTAAGTTAATTCTTTTATCTTGCAAAGTGTTTAAAGTAGTGTTCAACAAATAGCAGCTGTTATTATCTCTCATACAGATTTGAAATCATCAATAAGTCAGGGCATAATACATAAGAAGCTTTCTTTAAGCAGACCTAAAAGACTATTTCCAATAGATTGAAATCCCCATGAGCACAGTTACCATTGCCTGACATTTATAGAAAAGGCTTAATAAGTATTCATCAAAAACATTAAAGCAGGAGGGAGTTAAGATGGCAGAGGAGTAGGAGGACGTGGAGTTCATCTCTCTCCATGGATGCATCAGGAATACCTCTATAGATGCAACAATTCTCACAGAACACCGGTTGAACACTAGCAGAAGACCTGGGACACCGGAAAGGACTATAAAGATCCCTGCATAACTGGGTAGGATGAAAAAAAGAAGGGAGAAGGAGGAGGAGAGGAAGTAGGACTGGACCTGCACCCTGGGGCAGGGGAGAGGAAGCAGAGGAGAGATTCCCAAATACAGGGAAACCCCTCTCCAAAGGAGAAATCGATTGGTACAGAAGGGAAGCATTTGAGTCTGTCGGAAGAGGGTGTAGCAGCTGATCTGTGGCAGAAGGGACAGAGTGAGAAATACACAGATGGTCCGTATCACGGTCCTATGTGCCCCAGATGGGGACGTGTGTTCACACATGTGAAAGGGGGCTGTGAGCTGGAGCCTAGGGACTGGAGAACAGGCCTGGAGTGAGAACTGCTGTTGGCTGTGGGGAGACAGACTGAGGGGACGGGAGGGAGGAAATGTGCAGCAGGGAATGCCTACAGAGGAAGACTGGACTGCCACGGAAGCAGGGCACTACTGCTGAGTCACACGCAGGGGGAGGAACCACTATTGTAGCCTTTTTCTCCCCACATGCCGGCGCCTGCCAGTGGACAATAAAAGAAGCCTCTCAGGGCTGGCTCTCATGCGCTGGCTGCGGAGCAATAAAAAAAGCCCTCTCTGGGCTGGCCCTCACATGCCTGATGCCAGGCAGCAGAAAAAGCCCAGCCAGGGCTGGCCTTCACGAGCCTTACGCCAGGTGCCAGAAAAGGCCCTCACTAGGGCCATATCTCTTGCACCCGTGGCTGCCAGCTTCCCTGCGCATTTGGTGCCACCAGGGCTCCCACGATCCAAGCAGTCATAGCACCTCTGCATCCTGTCCTCACTGGGGCAGACCCAAGAGCTCCAAGGCAGCCTCAGGACCAGACTCCTGTGGGTGGACCACATGCAGAGGTGGGGATAAAACCAAAGCTGAAGCCCAGGGATGGGGCGACTAAGGAAGAAGATTGAAAATCTTTCCATCAGCTGTACAAGGTGCAGATTAAATCCCTGCGATCAGCTAGGTAGACCCTGCATCTATGGAATATCTGAATAGACAATGAGTGTTCCCACAAATGAAAATGGGCTAGCTTTGGAAGCTGTGGATTTTGCGGGCAAGTACCTGCAGGAATTGGGCCAGATCACAGTCTGAGTGGTCCCCACAGGTACCACAGCAGGTCCAGAGACCAGCCGAGAGGCAGAGGAGAGCCTCTTAGGGAGGCGGAGGTAAGCTGTGGCTCACAGCGTGTGCAAGAACACTTACAGCTGAGACCCCACGGAAACATAATTATTACTATAAATTTTATTAAGTTTTGATTCATTCTGTTGTTGGTTCTAGCTTTTTTTTTCTTTCTTTTTGTTTGTTTGCTGTTGTTTTAGTATTTTTTTTTATTTAGTCTTTTGGGATCTTCACATTTTATAATATAATTTTATTGTTTTATCTTTTTTTATATATCTCTATTTTTACGTTGCTTTTCTGTTCTGTGTGCTTTTCCCTTATTTTTTTCTTCCTTTTTTTCTTTAAAATATATATATATATATATATATATATATATATACACACACATAAAATATATTTCCATTTCTACTTTGCTTTCTGTTGTCCTGTGTTTTTTCCCTTTTTATTTTATTTTATTCCTTTTTTTAAATAATTTTTATCGGTTTGTACTGTTTCCTTGCTTTATTCTTCAGTTGGAACATGACTTTGGTTTTGTTTTTAGGTTTTGTGTTTTTGATAGTTTTGATCCTAATTGTTTGATATCATTTTTGAGTTCTTCTATTTGTCTGGTTGTTCTCTTGATATTTGTTTTATTTGGTTCTCTTTCTTTTGCGTGTGTGTGTTTCCGTCTTTCTGCTTTGGTTTTGATTTTGTTTTTACCATTTCTCTGGGATTTTGCCTGTCATTTCTTTTTCTGTAATATATTTTCATTTTTTTTGAATTTTATTTTATTTATTTTTTTATACAGCAGGTTCTTATTAGTTATCCATTTTATACATATTACTGTATACATGTCAATCCCAATCTCCCAATTTATCACACCACAACCACACACACCAATTTCCCCCTTGGTGTCCATATGTTTGTTCTCTACATCTGTGTCTCCATTTCTGCCCTGCAAACCAGTTCATCTATACCATTTTTCTAGGTTCCACATATATGCGTTAATATATGATATTTGTTTTTCTCTTTCTGACGTACTTCACTCTGTATGACAGGCTCTAGATCCATCCAAGTCTCTACAAATGACCCAACTTCGTTCCTTTTTATGGCTGAGTAATATTCCATTGTATATATGTACCACATCTTCTTTATTCATTAGTCTGTCAATGGGCATTTAGATTGCATCAATGACCAGGCAATTGTAAATAGTGCTGCATTGGACTGCATGTGTTTTTTTGAATTATGGTTTTCTCTGGGTATATGCCAAGTAGTGGGATAGCTGGGTCATATGGTAATTCTATTTTTAGTTTTTTAAGGAACCTCCATACTTTTCTCCATAGTGGCTGTATCACTTTACATTCCCACCAACAGGGCAAGAAGGTTCCCTTTTCTCCACAAGCTCTCCAGCATTTGGTGTCTAGATTTTCTGATGATGCCCATTCTAACTGGTGTGAGGTGATACCTCGTAGTTTCGATATGCATTTCTCTAATAATTAGTGATGTTGAGCAGCTTTTCATGTGCTTCTTGGCCATCTGTATGTCTTCTGTGGAGAAATGTCTATTTAGGTCTTCTGCCCATTTTTGGATTGTGTGTTTTTTTTTTTTTAATATTGAGTTGCATGAGTTGCTTGTATATTTTGGAGATTAATCCTTTGTCAGTTGCTTCGTTTGCAAATATTTTCTCCCATTCTGAGGGTTGTCTTTTGGTCTTATTTATGGTTTCCTTTGCTGCACAAAAGCTTTTCACTTTCATTAGGTCCCATTTGTTTACTTTTGATTTTATTTCCATTAATCTAGGTGGTGGGTCAAAAAGGATCTTGCTATGATTTATGTCATAGAGTGTTCTGCCTATGTTTTCCTCTAAGAGTTTTATACTGTCTGGCCTTACATTTAGCTCTTTAATCCATTTTAAGTTTATTTTTGTGGATGGTGTTAGGAAGTGTTCTAATTTCATTCTTTTACATGTAGCTGTACACTTTTCCCAGCACCACTTATTAAAGAGACTGTCTTTCCTCCATTGTATATCCTTGCCTCCTTTGTCATAGATTAGTTGACCAGAGGTGCGTGGGTTTATCAATGGGCTTTCTATCTTGTTCCATTGATCTATGTTTCTCTTTTTGTGCCAGGACCATATTGTCTTGATTACTGTTGCTTTGTAGTATAGTCTGAAGTCAGGGAGTCTGATTCCTCCAGCTCCGTTTTTTTCCCTCAAGACTGCTTTGGCTATTCGGGGTCTTTTGGGTCTCCATACAGATTTTAAGATTTTTTTGTTCTAGTTCTGTAAAAAATGCCATTGGTAATTGGATAGGGATCGCATTGAATCTGTAGATTGCTTTGGGTAGTATAGTCATTTTCACAATATTGATTCTTCCAATCCAAGAACATAGTATATCTCTCCATCTGTTGGTATCATTTTCAATTTCTTTCATCAGTGTCTTACAGTTTTCTTCATACAGGTCTTTTGTCTCCCTAGGTAGGTTTATTCCTAGGTATTTTATTCTTCTTGTTGCAATGGTAAATGGGAGTGTTTCCTTAATTTCTCTTTCAGAGTTTTCACCATTAGTGTATAGGAATGCAAGAGATTTCTGTGCATTAACTTTGTATCCTGCAACTTTACCAAATTCATTGATTAGCTCTAGTAGTTTTCTGGAGGCATCTTTAAGATTCTCTATGTATAGTATCATTCCATCTGCAAACAGTGACAGTTTCACTTCTTCTTTTCCAATTTGTATTCCTTTTATTTCTTTTTCTTCTCTGATTGCCATGCCTAGGACTTCCACAACTATGTTGAATAATACTGGCAAGAGTGGACATCCTTGTCTTCTTCCTGATATTAGAGGAAATGCTTTCAGTTTTTCACCATTGAGAATGATGTTTGCTGTGGGTTTGTCTATATAACCTTTATTATGTTAAGGTAGGTTCCCTCTATGTCCACTTTCTGGAGAGTTTTTATCATAAATGGGTGTTGAATTTTGTCAAAAGCTTTTTCTGCATCTATTGAGATGATCATATGCTTTTTATTATTCAATTTGTTAATATGGTATATCACATTCATTGATTTGTGTATATTGAAGGATCCTTGCATCCCTGGGATAAATCCCTCTTGATCATGATGTATGATACTTTTAATGTGTTGTTGGATTCTGTTTGCTAGTACTTTGTTGAGGATTTTTGCATTTATATTCATCAGTGATATTGGTCTGTAATTTTCTTTTTTTGTAGTATCTTTGTCTGGTTTTGCTATCAGTGTGTTGGTGGCCTCACAGAATGAGTTGGGGAGTGTTCCTTCCTCTGCAATTTTTTGAAAGAGTTTGAGAAGGATGGGTGTTAGCTCTTCTCTAAATGTTTGATAGAATTCTCCTGTGAAGCCATCTGGTCCTGGACTTTTGTTTGTTGGAAGATTTTTAATCACAGTTTCAATTTCATTACTTGTGATTGGTCTGTTCAGATTTTCTATTTCTTCCCGGTTCAGTCTTGAGAGGTTATACCTTTCTGAGAATTTGTCCATTTCTTCCAGGTTGTCCATTTTATTGGCATAGAGTTGCTTCTAGTAGTCTCTTAGGATGCTTTGTGTTTCTGCAGTGTCTGTTGTAACTTCTCCTTTTTTATTACTGATTTTATTGATTTGAGTCTTCTCCCTCTTGATCAGTCTGGCTAATGGTTTATCAATTTTGTTTATCTTTTCAGTGAAGCAGCTTTTAGCTTTATTGATCTTTGCTATTGTTTTCTTTGTTTCTATTTCATTTATTTCTGCTCTGATATTTATGATTTCTTTCCTTCTACTAACTTTGGATTTTGAATGTTCTTCTTTCTATAGTTCCTTTAGGTGTAAGCCTAGATTATTTATTTGAGATTTTTCTTGTTTCTTGAGGTAGGCTAGTATTGCTATAAACTTCCCTCTTAGAACTGCTTTTGCTGCATCCCATAGGTGTTGGATCGTCATGTTTTCATTGTCATTTGTCTCTAGGTATCTTTTGATTTCCTCTTTGATTTCTTAAGTGATCGCTGGGTTATTTACTAACGTATTGTTTAGCCTCGATGTGTTTGTGTTTTTTACATTTTTTCCCTGTAATTCATTTCTAATCTCATGGCGCTGTGGTCAGAAAAGGTGCTTGATATGATTTCACTTTTCTTAAATTTACTGAGGTTTGATTTGTGACCCAAGATGTGATTTATCCTGGAGAATGTTCCGTGTTCACATGAGAAGAAAGTGTAATCTGCTGTTTTGGGATGAAATGTCCTATAAATATCAATTATATCTATCTGGTCTACTGTGTCATTTAAAGCTTGTGTTTCTTTATTAGTTTTCTGTTTGGATGATCTGTCCATTGATGCAAGTGAGGTGTTAAAGTCCCCCACTATTATTGTTCTACTGTTGATATCCTCTTTTATACCTGTTAACAGTTGCCTTATGTATTGAGGTGCTCCTATGTTGGGTGCATATACATTTATAATTGTTATATCTTCTTCTTGGATCGATCCCTTGATCATTATGTAGTATCCTTCCTTGTCTCCTGTAACATTCTTTATTTTAAAGTCTATTTTACCTGATATGAGTATTGCTACTCCAGCTTTCCTTTCATTTCCAATTGCATGGAATATCTTTTTCCATTCCCTCACTTTCAGTCTCTATGTGTCCCTAGGTCTGAAGTGGGTGTCCTGTAGACAGCATAATCATGGGTCTTGTTTTTGTATCCATTCAGCGACCCTGTATTTTCTGGTTGAGGCATTTAATCCATTCATGTTTAGGGTAATTATCGATATGTATGTTCCTGTTACCATTTTCTTAATTGTTATGGGTTTGTTTTTGTAGGTCCTTTTCTTTTCTTGCGTTTCCCCCTTAGAGAAGTTCCTTTAGCATTTGTTGTAGAGCTGGTTTGGTGGTGCTGAATTCTCTTAGCCTTTGCTTGTCTGTAAAGCTTTTGATTCCTCCATCGAATCTGAATGAGATACTTGCTGGGTAGAGTAATCTCGGTTGTAGATTCTTCCCTTTCATCACTTTAAATATGTCATGCCATTCCCTCTGGCTTGTAGAGTTTCTGCTGAGAAATCAGCTGTTAACCTTATGGGAGTTCCCTTGTATGTTATTTGTCGTTTTTCCCTTGCTGCTTTCAATAATTTTTCTTTGTCTTTAATATTTGTCAATTTCATTACTGTGTGTCTCGGCATGTTTCTCCTTGTGTTTATCCTGCCTGGGACTCTCTGCACTTCCTGGACTTGGGTGGCTATTTCCTTTCCTATGTTAGGGAAGTTTTCGACTATAACCTCTTCAAATATTTTCTTGGGTCCTTTCTCTCTCTCTTTTCCTCTGGGACCCCTATAATGCGAATGTTGTTGTGTTTAATATTGTCCCAGAGGTCTCTTACGCTGTCTTCATTTCTTTTTATTCTTTTTTCTTCATTCTGTTCCGCGGCAGTGAATTCCATCATTCTGTCTTCCAGGTCACTTTTTCGTTCTTCTGTCTCAATTATTCTGCTATTGATTCCTTCTAGTGTTTTTTTCATCTCAGTTATTGTATTGTTCTTCTCTGTTTGTTTGTTCTTTAATTTTTCTAGGTGTTTGTTCCTTAATTCTTCTAGGTCTTTGTTAAACATTTCTTGCATCTTCTCGATCTTCGCCTCCATTCTTTTTCCGAGGTCCTGAATCATCTTCACTATCATTATTCTGAATTCTTTTTCTGGAAGCTTTCCCATCTCCACTTCACTTAGTTGTTTTTCTGGGGTTTTATCTTGTTACTTCATCGGGTACATAGCCCTCTGCCTTTTCACCTTGTCTACTTTTCTGTGAATGTGGTTTTTGTTCCACAGGCTGCAGGATTGTAAGGCTTCTTGCTTCTGCTGTCTGCCCTCTGGTAGATGAGGCTATCTAAGAGGCTTGTGCAAGTTTCCTGATGGGAGGGACTGGTGGTGGGTAAAGCTGAGTGTTGCTCTGGTGGGCAGAGCTCAGTAAAACTTTAATCTGCTTGACTACTGATGGGTGGAGCTGGGTTCCCTCCCTGTTGGTTGTTTGGCATGAGGCAACCCATCACTGGAGCCTACCTGGCTCTTTGGTAGGGCTAATGATGGACTCTGGGAGGGCTCACGCCAAGGAGTACTTCCCGGAACTTCTGCTGCCAGTGTCCTTGTCCTCACAGTGAGCCACAGCCACCCCCGCCTCTGCAGGAAACCCTCTAACACTAGCAGGTGGGTCTGGTTCAGTCTCCTATGGAGTCACTGCTCCTTCCCCTGGATCCCGATGCGCACACTACTTTGTGTGTGACCTCCAAGAGTGGAGTCTCTCTTTCCCCCAGTCCTGTTGAAGTCCTGCAATCAAATCCCACTAGGCCTCAAAGTCTGATTCTCTAGGAATTCCTCCGCCTGTTGCTGGGCCCCCAGGTTGGGAAGCCTGACGTGGGGCTCAGAACCTTCACTCCAGTGGGTGGACTTCTGTGGTATAAGTGTTCTCCAGAACCCAGCAGTCATGGGATTTGATTTTATTGTGATTGCGCCCCCTCCTACCATCTCACTGTGGTTTCTCCTTTGTCTTTGGATGTGGGGTATCTTTTTTGTTGAGTTCCAGTGTCTTCCTGTCAATGACTGTTCAGCAGTTAGTTGTGATTCTGGTGCTCTCGCAAGAGGGAGTGAGTGCACGTCCTTCTACTCCAACATCCTAAACCTGTCTCCTCCTTTAATATGTTTTCTATTTTATTTTTTTATATTTCTATTCTTACGCTGCTTTTCTGTTGTTCTGACTTCTTTCCCCTTTCTCTCTTTTTTTTTTTTAAAGACTGTTGCTTTTTTTTTTTTTTTAATTTATTTATGGCTGTGTTGGGTCTTCGTCTCTGTGCGAGGGCTTTCTCCAGTTGCGGCAAGCGGGGGCCACTCTTCATCACGGTGCGCGGGCCTCTCACTATCGCGGCCTCTCTTGTTGCGGAGCACAGGCTCCAGACGCGCAGGCTCAGCAATTGTGGCTCACGGGCCCAGTTGCTCCGCAGCACGTGGGATCCTCCCAGACCAGGGCTCGAACCCGTGTCCCCTGCACTGGCAGGCAGACTCTCAACCACTGCGCCACCAGGGAAGCCCCTCCCCTTTTTCTTTTTCTTCTTTCTGTTTTTATATCATTTTTGTAAGTTTGTTTTGTTTCTTTGCTTCATTTTCAGTTGGCAATCTGCTTTGGTTTTCTGTCTTTGTTAGTTTTCTTTATAATTGTTTCATTTCATTCTTGGGTTCTTTTGTTTGTCTGGTTGTTCTTTTGCGTTTTATTTTATTTGGTTCTGTTTTTGTTTCTTGTGTGTGTGTGCGTGTCTCCTTGTTTCTGTTTTTGTTTGTTTGATTTTACTTTTACCATTTGTCTGGGGTTTTGATACTCTTTCTTTTTTTTTTTTTAATTTATTTATTTATTTATATTTGGCTGTGTTGGGTCTTCGTTTCTGTGCGAGGGCTTTCTCTAGTTGCCGCGAGCTGGGGCCACTCTTCATCACAGTGCGCAGGCCTCTCACTGTCACGGCCTCTCTTGTTGCGAAGCACAAGCTCCAGACGCACAGGCTCAGTAGTTGTGGCTCACGGGCCTAGTTACTCCGTGGCATGTGGGATCTTCCCAGACCAGGGCTCGAACCCGTGTCCCCTGCATTGGCAGGCAGGTTCTCAACCCTCTTTCTTTTTTTTTTATCCCCTTTATTTCTGGGTCGAGTGACTTGCCAGTTCTTGGTTCCTCGACCGGAAGTGAGGCCCAAGGCTCTGGAGTGGGAGCACCTAGTCCAGGACACTGGACCACTAGAGAATTCCTGGCCCCAGGGAAGATTAATTGCCGAGAGTTCTCACAGAGGCCTGTACCTGAATCCAAGACCTGGCTCCACCCAACTGCCAGCAGCTCCCAGAGCTGGACACCTCACACCAAAAAACAAACAAGACAGGAATACAAACCCATGCATCAGCACACAGACTAACTAAAGTCATACTAAGCTCACAGATGCCTCAAAACACACCACCTAACACGGCCCTGCTCATCAGAGTGAAAAGACTCAGCTCCACACACCAGAACGCAGGCACCAGTCCCTTCCATCAGGAAGCCTACACAACGTACTGGACCAACGTCACAACCGGGGGCAGAGAACAGAAACAAGAGGAACTACGACCCTGCAGCCTAGGGAAAGGAGACCTCAAATTCTCTAAATTAGACAAAATGAGAAGACAGAGAAATATCTTTCAGGCAAAGGAGCAAGATAAAAACCCACAAGACCAAATAAATGAAGAGGAAATGGGCAAACTACCTGAAAAAGAATTCAGAGTAATGACAGTAAAGATGATCCAAAATATCACATATAAAATGGAGAAAATACAAGAAACATTTAATAAGCACCTAGAAGAACTAAAGAGCAAACAAACAGTAAGAAACAACACAGTAACTGAAATTAAACTTACTCTAGAAGAAATAAATAGCAGAATAACTGAGGCAGAAGAACGGATAACTGAGCAGGAAGATATAATGGTGGAAATAACTGGTGGAGCAGAAAAAAGAATGAAAACAATGGAGGACAGTCTCAGAGACCTCTGGGACAACATTAAGCGCACCAACATTCGAATTATACACATCCTAGAAGAAGAAAATAGAAAGTGTCTAAGAAAATATTTGAAGAGGTTATAGTCAAAAACTTATCCAACATGGGAAAGGAAATACTCAATCAAGTCCAGGAAGTGCATAGAGTCCCATTCAGGAAAAACCCAAGGAGAAACATGCCAACACGCATATTAATCAAACTAACAAAAATTAAACACAAAGAAAAAATATTAAATGCAGCAAGGGAAAAGCAACAAATAACATACAAGGGAGTCCCCATAAGGTCAACACCTGATCTTTCAGCAGAAACTCTGCAAGCCAGAAGGGAGTGGCAGGATATATTTAAATTGATGAAAGGGAAACACCTACAAGCAAGATTACTCTACCCAGCAAGGATCTCATTCAGATTCGATGGAGAAATCAAAAGCTTTACAGACAGGCAAAAGTTAAGAGAATTCAGCACCACCAAACCAGCTGTACAAGAATTGCTAAAGGGACTTCTCTAGGCAGGAAACACAAGAGAAGGAAAAGACTTACAAAAACAAACACAAAGCAATTAAGAAAATGTTAATAGGAACATACATATCAATAATTACGTTAAATGTAAATGGATTAAATGCTTCAACCAAAAAACACAAACTGGCTGAATGGATACAAAAACAAGACCAATATATATGCTGTTGACAAGAGACCCACTTCAGACCTAGAGACACATACAGACTGAAAGTGAGGGAATGGAAAAAGATATTCCATGCAAATGGAAATCAAAAGAAAGCTGGAGTAGCAATTCTCATATCAGACAAAATAGACTTTAAAATAAAGACTATTACAAGAGACAAAGAAGGACACTACATAATGATCAAGGGATCGATCCAAGAAGAAGATATAACAATTGTAAATATTTATGCACCCAACACAGGAGCACCTCAGTACATAAAGCAAATGCTAACAGCCATAAAAGGGGAAATCGACAGTAACACAATCATAGCAGGGGACTTTAAACCTCACTTTCATCAATGGACAGATCAACCAAAGTGAAAATAACTAAGGAAACACAAGCTTTAAATGATACACTAAACAAGATGGACTTAATTTATATTTATAGGACATTCCATTCAAAAACTACAGAATACACTTTCTTCTCATGTGCACACGGAACATTCTCCAGGAGAGATCACATCTTGGGGTCACAAATCAAGCCTTGGTAAAGTTAAGAAAATTGAAATCACATCAAGTATCTTTTCTGACCACTATGCTATGAGACTAGGTATCAATTACGGGAAAAAAACTGTAAAAAATACAAACACATGGAGGCTAAACAATGCACTACCAAACAACTAAGAGATCACTGAAGAAATCAAAGAGGAAATTTAAAAATACCTAGAAACAAGTGACAATGAAAACACAACGGTCCAAAACCAATGGGATGCAGCAAAAGCAGTTCTAAGAGGGAAGTTTATAACAGTACAACCCTACCTCAAGAAACAAGAAAAATCTCAAATCAACAACCTAACCTTACACCTAAAGCAATTAAAGAAAGAAGAACAACAACAACAATAAAAAAAACCCCAAAGTTAGCAGAAGGAAAGTAATCATAAAGATCAGATCAGAAATAAATGAAAAAGAAATGAAGGAAGCAATAGCAAACATCAATAAAACTAAAATCTGGTTCTTTGAGAAGATAAACAAAATTGATAAACCATAAGCCAGACTCATCAGGCAATAAGGGAGAAGACTCACGTCAACAGAATAAGAAATGAAAAATGAGAAGTAACAACTGACACTGCAGAAATACAAAGGATCATAAGAGACTGCTACAAGCAACTATATGCCAATAAAATGGACTACTGGAAAGAAATGGAAAAATTCTTAGAAAAGTACAACCTTCCAAGACTGAACGAGGATGAAACAGAAAATATGAACAGAGCAATCACAAGCACTGAAATTGAAACTGTGATTGAAATCTTCCAACAAACAAAAGCCCAGGGCCAGACGGTTTCACAGGTGAAGTCTATCAAACATTTAGAGAAGAGCTGACATCTATCATTCTAAAACTCTTCCAAAATATAGCAGAGAGAGGAACACTCCCAAACTCATTCTACGAGGGCACCATCACACTGATACCAATACCAGACAAACATGTCTCAAAAAAGAAAATTACAGGCCAATATCACTGATGAAGATAGATGCAAAAATCCTCAACAAAATACTAGCAAACAGAATCCAACAGCACATTTAAACGATCATACACCATGATCAAGTGGGGTTTATCCCAGGGATGCAAGGATTCTTCAATATACGCAAATCAATCAACGTGATACACCATATTAACAAAGTGAAGGATAAAAATCGTATGATAATCTCAATAGATGGACAAAAAGCTTTTGACAAAATTCAACACCCATTAATGATAACAACTCTCCAGAAAGTGGGCAGAGAGGGAAGCTACCTCAGTATAATAAAAGCCATATACAACAAACCCACAGCCAACATCATTCTCAATGGTGAAAAACTGAAACCATTTCCTCTAAGATCAGGGACAAGACACGGGTGCCCACTCTCACCACTATTATTCAACATAGTTTTGGAAGTTTTAGCCATGGCAATCAGAAAAAAAAATGAAATAAAAGGAGTCAAAATTGTAAAAGAAGAAGTAAAACTGTCACTGTAGATGATATAATACTACATAGAAAATCCTAAAGATGCCACCAGAAAACTACTAGAGTTAATCAATGAATTTGGTAAAGTAGCAGGATACAAAATTAACGCACGGAAATCTCTTGCATTCCTATACAGTAACAACAAAAAATCAGAAAGAGAAATTAAGGAAACACTCCCATTTACCATTGCAACAAAAAGAATAAAATACCTAGGAATAAACCTACCTAAGGAGACAAAAGACTTGTATGCAAAAAAACTATAAGACACTGATGAAAGAAATCAAAGACGATACAAACAGATAGAGAGATATACTATGTTCCTGGATTGGAAGAATCAACATTGTGAAAATGACTATACTACCCAAAGCAATCTACAGATTCAATGCAATCCCTATCAAACTACCAATGGCATTTTTCACAGAACTAGAACAAAATATTTCACAATTTGTATGGAAACACAAAAGACCCCCAAATAGCCAAAGCACTCCTGAGAAAGAAAAAGGGAGCTGGAAGAATCAGGCTTCCTGTCTTCAGACTATACTACAAAGCTACAGTAATCAAAACAGTATGGTACTGGCACAAAAACAGAAATATAGAGCAATGGAACAGGATAGAAAGCCCAAAGATAAACTCACGCACATATGGTCACCTTCTCTTTGATAAAGGAGGCAAGAATATACAATGGAGAAAAGACAGCCTTTTCAATAATTGGTGATGGGAAAACTGGACAGCTACATGTAAAAGAATGAAATTAGAACACTTCTTAACACCATACGCAAACCTAAACTCAAAATGGAATAAAGACCTAAATGTAAGACCAGACACTATAAAACTCTTCGAGGAAAACATAGGCAGAACACTCTATGACATAAATCACAGCAAGATCCTTTTTGACCACCTCCTAGATTAATGGAAAAAAAATCAAAAATAAACAAATGGGACTAGTGAAACTTAAAATCTTTTGCACAGCAAAGGAAACCATAAATAAGACAAAAAGACAACCCTCAGAATGGGAGAAAATATTTGCAAACGAAGCAACTGACAAAGGATTAATCTCCAAAATATACAAGCAACTCATGCAATTCAATATTAAAAAAAAAAAAACAAAGAACACAATCCAAAAATGGGCAGAAGACCTAAATAGACATTTCTCCAAAGAAGACATACAGATTGCCAACAAACACATGAAAAGATGCTCAACATCACTAATCATTAGAGAAATGCAAATCAAAACCACAGTGAGGTATCACCTCACACCAGTCAGAATGGCCATCATCAAAAAATCTACTAACAGTAAATGCTGGAGAGGGTGTGGAGAAAAGGGAATCCTCCTGCACTGTTGTTGGGAATGTAAACTGGTACAGCACTATGGAGAACAGTATGGAAGTTCCTTAAAAAACTAAAAATAGAACTACAATATGACCCAGCAATCCCACTACTGGGCATATACCCTGAGAAAACCATAATTCAAAAAGAGACATGTACCACAGTGTTCACTTCAGCACTATTTACAATAGCCAGGACATGGAAGCAACCTAAGTGTCAATCAACAGATGAACGGATAAAGAAGATGTGGCACATATATACAATTGAATATTACTCAGCCATAAAAAGAAACGAAATTGAGTCATTTGTAGTTAGGTGGATGGACCTAGAGTCTGTCATACAGAGTGAAGTAAGTCAGAAGGAGAAAAACAAATACCGTATGCTAACACATATATATGTAATCTAAAAAAAAAAATGGTTCTGACATACCTAGGGGCAGGACAGGAATAAAGCAGACATAGAGAATTGACTTGAGGACACGGGGAGGGGGAAGGGTAAGCTGGGACAAAGTGAAAGAGTAGCACTGACATATATATACTACCAAATGTAAAATAGATAGCTAGTGGGAAGCAGCTGCATCACACAGGGAGATTAGCTCGGTGCTGTGTGACCACCTAGAGGGGTGGGATAGGGAGGGTGGGAGGGAGATGCAAGAGGAAGCGGATATGGGGATATATGTATATGTATAGCTGATTCACTTTGTTATATAGAAGACACTAACACAGCATTGTAAAGCAATTATACTCCAATAAAGATGTTAAAAAAAAAAAGAGACATGTACCACAATGTTCATTGCAGCACTATTTACAATAGCCAGGACATGGAAACATCCTAAATGTCCATCGACAGATGAATGGATAAAGAAAATGTGGCACATATATAGAATGGCATATTACTCAGCCCTAAAAAGGAATGAAATTCAGTTATTTGTAATGAAGTGGATGAACATAGAGTCTGTCATACAGAGTGAAGTAAGTCAGCAAGAGAAAAACAAATACTGTATGTTAATGCATATATATGGAATCTAAAAAACGGTACTGATGAACCTAGTGGCAGGGCAGGAATAAAGATGCAGACATAGAGAATGGATCTGAGGACACAGGGTGGAAAGGGGAAGCTGGGATGAAGTGAGAGAGTAGCACTGACATATGTTCACTACCAAATGTCAAATGGATGGCTACTGCATAACACAGGGAGATCAGCTTGATGCCTTGTGATAACCTAGAGGGGTAGGATAGGGAGGGTGGGAGGGAGGCTCAAGAGGGACGGGATATGGGGATATATGAATACATATAACTGATTCACTGTGTTGTACAGCAGAAACTAACATTGTAAAGCGATTATACTCCAATAAAGATGTAAAAGAAAATATTAATGCATACCTGATTAGATGACCCTCTCCATCCCTATTCTGTATTACATCTTACTGATATCTGTGTTCATTAACAGTTATCAACACCCTTCACTTGACCAGGCAATATTCCATTCCTTTCTTCTTTTATATTAATGATACATTATACTACACATGGCTTCCCAGACCATAGATTTCCATGTAGGTAATATATCGTCTTGATGTACAGGTACACTCCTCTGCCGATTTTACTTCTTTCAGACAAACTGAATTCTTATCAATCGTCTGCACAGACCCAACGGGCTTTCCTTTGGAGGCTTATATAGCTTGACTTCTAAACCACATTTAGGTCATAAAATAAGCTGCATTATTGCCCTGTATTTTTCTACAGTTCCATATTAATCAGGTTGGTGTCTCATAAAGTCTATATCTATGAAACTACTCTATTGAGAATATTTGTTTTGTTTATTTGTTTTATATGCATACTTTTGGATCCTTGTAGCCTTCCAAGCTTCAGTATCTCTTCCTCAAAAAATCTAATTTTAAAAGTTTAAAATACTTTTCCAATTATAATTTCACTCCACTTTTCAGCAGTTCATTGCTGCTATTAGGAATATACCAATATTTCCAAGTTCCCCATAATTGCCACGCCTATTCGATGTTCAGGAGGCACCACTTAATAAAAATCATTTTGAGTAAGATTAGTTACACTGTGGGACTTTCAAGGGTAGTCTTAAGAACTTGGTGTCAGAAGGTAACTCATTCACTAAGCCTTTCCAAATCATAAAAACTGAATCTGTGATAGGAATTCTGTTTTCTTAACTTTATGGAAAGTAAGAAAAGTCCTTTTATTCTTACAAATGGGAGTGTCTTTTCTCCTTTTTAAAAAACTAAGGTTGCAAGTAGAATTTAGGATCATTGAAATGTTTTCCATTTTAAATATAAATCTTTTTAAACAAGGGAAAGTGCACTTGGGAATCATGTAGTATATGCACAGATTATTAAATAATGTATATTATTTCCCTGAGTTAATAAACAAGAGTCTTAAAACATACTCAAATCCATTTAAATTATTGATGTAGGCATAAAGGTGATTCTGTTGGATGTTTAATTAATTTCATAACCAGAGTCATTTTCAAAACATTTTCACATTATATAAAAATACAAAAGAAATAAAGTTAAAATATACCAACATCAATTAATTTAAAATAATAATAACACTTTCAGCTCAAGCAGAAGAAAATAATTGGCTTAAAAAAGTAACAGCAAGTCAATATGATCATCTAAGAATTTTAAAGTAATCAACTATTTTTTTTAATTTTATGATAATATACTATGAGTAAACAATGAAATAGATTTGCTATCCAATTACTCATCTATCATCCATTTCATCCATATGTAATCTAGTAAACACTTTCGAGAGTCAGCTGTGACACTGGACAGAAGAAAGGACTTGAAGTTAGGAGACCTGAATTCACACTCCGGTTCTGCCACTTACTTCTTATGTAACTTTAGTGCTTCATTGCCTTATCCATAAAACAGAGCTAATATTACCAACCTCAGTGGAGTGTGAATATTGCATAAGAAAATGTTTATCTAAGTGTCTAGCACAATACTTATATACTGATAAATGTCAGTGGACATGGTTAAGAATCACATAATAGAAAAATGGTCATTTCAGTTCCCAACAGGCTGAAAAATCTCATTTTGAATTTTAATTATGTTAAAGTTAGAACTTATTCATATATCGTCTCTCACAATTTCTTACATAGAATAATGCTTTCAAATGCAATTTTTATTGTTGTCAAATGTTTCACTAATTGACATCAAAGTTGGCATTATGTACTTCTTTTGTATCTCCTTGAGCATTTAGCTCATTGTTATGGTATACCGAGGTGTTCAATAAATTCTATAAGATATCTAGGAAAATATATAAAAATCAAAATAAAATGGAAAAATATAAGATTAGGGTTTGAAATGAATTGTCATGAAATTTAAAAAGAGAGGAGAATTTTAATGTCTTTCTTGAAACTTATATGTCTTTAGCTAGTTTCTTAATGGGAAAATCATAGTACCTCTGTTGCTTGAATGAGAAAAACAACCCCAGGTATTGGGGTGTAATTTAAAGGAGAATCAGAAACAAGAAAAATTAAAAGAAAGAGTATAAAATTATAATAATTTTACAGGATAGGTTTTCTCCCCTGACATTCTGATCCACAAGAATTTTTGAGACATTTCTTTAACTTAATCACCTAATCACAAAAACAAAATGAAAACATTGTTCTCAAAATGAAAGCTACTCTCTAAAATTAGCTACCTGAATCTTTGGCCAGTTTTGAGCTCCATTTACCTATCTCACCCGGGGATTGAAGATTTCTAAGAAAAGTACTCCACAAATAAGGAAGTTTAGAGTGAGTTAATTTAAAATTTGAGACATTTCCTGATGTCACAGCTCTTTACATTCCATTCTACAAGGTATAGCTCTTACACAACAATGTGTTGCATGGACAGGAATTTGTTGGTAGATCACATAGCAGAAAATTTAATGGTTTTGTTGGAAATAAATCTCAGGATGGCTCCAAAGACTGACAGGAGTGGAGTAGGAATAGATGATCTTCAGTTCTCAGTTCACAGTATGAACCACAACGTGTGACCTGGGTAGGGAGACCTCAGGGGTGAGCCAATAAAGTGTATGGTAAATGTTCCTGTCAATTAATTTTTCCCCACCACTTTTATCCTAGAGACTTGCATCAAAGACTGGAAAATTTCCTTCTCCTGACTTCAGTTCTTCAGATGCACTGTTTTTAGGTTTTGTCCCAGTGTAAGAGTAGCATGATAAAACAGAGAGTTACTGTTGCTGACTCTGTGTCATGATAAACACTGAGGTCTAACTATGTTAGACCAAGGTGAGTATATTCACCTGTGTGCCCAGGTACAGCTAAACTGATAAATATTGAGGTAGTTCCATACCAGGTGATAATAGATACTGCCCCGAGCCATCTCAGTCCTTCTCTTGATCTCTCCACAATTCAGTCACCACAAAGTAACATCTGGCACTGCAGGAGGCCTTGGTTGTGCACTTGTGTCAGTCGTTAAACAATGTGAATATTCCTCTGAGTCAGACTGTCAAGTGACTCTCTATTAAAGCACACCTGTGTAAGCCCAGGAAGTAGGATTTCTCTTTTAAGGAACTATGGTATCCTTTTGGAAACAGTATTATTGCATTACAATCTCTGCCTCCAGCCATGTTACTCTTGAAATTTCAGAGAGCTTAGTTGAAAATCTTTGTCAGAGAACTTAGTTGAAAATCTTTGACATAGGAGATTTTAAAATGCCAACCACATGATGCTTCCTATCAAAGACCTGTAACTGGGAAACTGTAATGATGACACAGCTTGGCCTCAAGAGTGATTAAATTCTAGTACCCTATCCATCTTTATCAGATTGTTCTTGAAAGTACAATTCAATTATACATGTACAACATGTATAATTACAAATAAGTTTCAGGGGCTGTTTTAATAACATTCAAACGTGGTCAGAAATGAGTGGTTTTAAAATAGTAAGAAAAAGTCTATTTTAACATTCACGTTGAAATTTCTCAAGCATAAGTGATTTGTTTCTTGGTTTACATTACTGATCTATGAACTGATGAATCATCTTTGCAAAAGAACAACATAAATATAAATGTACATTGTGAAGGTCATTTTCAATTTTGGGGAAGTTCCCCTCTAACGCATGCACATTATTCTGAAGACCTTACAAAATTAACAACATGAATCACTCTCTTAACCAAATGAAAGAGCTACAATGATTTTAGCAGAGTTTACTTTTATCAGAGCAGAGTTTTTAGGCTGTGCTTTCAAACTGCATTTCAATTCTTTGCACCGTGCTTGAGTGAATATCAGTAACCATGGTTTATGCACAGAAAAGAAAAAAAATTCCTGCTGTGGTATCGCTGATAGTTTGGATAAAGCTAGAGAATTCTCAAGGTCAAGAAGAAAAAAAATTGGAAAATGTACAGTATAAACATTGAAGCAATGGAAGAAATTACAAAGGGAAGGCAGAAATATGTGATAATATAAAATTGCAAAAACTTTGGTACAACAAACAAAAAAATTTAATGTAAGAAAAAGAGTAAACAATATAGAAAATAGATAAAAGAAAACCCAAAATATATACTTAGGTAACTGTATTATCTTAAGGATACTACTACATCCTTAATGGACAAAAGATGAGTAAATCTATTTGACAAATTTCAAAACCCAGAATTATATAATATATAAATATATTTCAAATGAAAATTGCACAAAATGCTAATTTAAAATAAGGTAACATTTTTTCAGTTATTAAGTTACAAACAAAGAAAAAAATTAACTGAAATCTACTGAGGATTTTGGTAACTAGGAACATTATTCTCTATTTATTTTCCCTAGTACTTAAAACCTTTATTAGACAAATACCCAAAATCCACTTAGTTCACTGAGTCTTTAAATTTACAAAATTTTCAAGTGATGTTTATATCTTGAAAGATGTGTGAAATTCATTGTGAATTCTATAGAAGTGCAAAAACAAATTGGAGCATATGAGTCTCTGCTGCATTGGCCCTGCAGGGGGCCAAGTAGCAAGTTTAATATTTTGAGCACGCTCCTATACATGTCCAGGGTTTCACTTCAGATGAAGATAAAGAAAATCGCAAAGAGGAGCTACAGTGTAAGTCGACAGTACAGAAAGAGATGCACCCAGATTTGAATGAAGTAATCTGAGGAGTTGGTTCAAATTTGAGATCAAGATTATCTGTCTTTCTTGATACAATTAAAGGGATGACTTTAATCTGTAAACCTTGACCTATGTTTACCTTGGGTACCTATTACATCACCTCTCAAAAAAGCACAACAGTGAAAATCTGCTGGGCAGAAGTGCTCTCTGTTCTCCAAACTGAACCACAATATCCACAGAGAAAACTATGTCGGACAATGCTCATTCTCAAAGCATATTCTAATCTCTGGCTAAGGATGGAATACAGGACTCAGTCAGTCCTGCCTACCTGCCACAGGGGTGACTGAATCCTTAATTGTGGTGTGGTGTCTGCCTACTAGTCAGACATCCCGGATATGCTCACTTCAGCATCACTATCATGCTGAGCTACATGCAAGAGAGTGAAGCTAGTGACCAGGAACATCTTTCTACCTATTTTTAGGACAAGTGATGACTGAGCTGCAATGACCAGGAAACTTCCCTTTGTGATAGTGTCTACCAGTAGGTTTGACATGTGGTAAATGTTCTCCAATGTTAGTCATTTTACAATAGAAAAAAAGACCCTTTTGGATTCATAATAATTAATTATTCCCCTTGGCAAACTACTGCTGTAGTACTGGAATGTTTCATTTTAGTAAGAATAAGACTGTGGTTCTGACCAGCCAGATCAACAGTAGAGATTCTGACCTAAGTTCAAAGAACTTTTTAAATCAGGGTCTTTAAGCTGGGGACTATAAACCAAGAGGGTCTCTTTGGATGAGCTTCAGGGGCCCCATGCAGTTACAGGCAAAATGTCACATGTGCATTTCCTGGAGAAAGGTCCTATCACTTTAATCAGATTCTCACAAGTGTTTGGGACCCCCAAAATATATTGTATACCATGTTACACTCTGTAATAGATTTTTGCTCCCTTGAGATCAAAGAGCCCGGAGTTCTCCTGCAAACCAAATTAAGTGAAAGGAGAGCCTTGGAGTTGCTCCTTGAGAGACAGGACTTCTCCATCAACCCATGCAGGTACACCCACTTCTTGGTAAGGGACAGTACATCCTTTACTTTTCAGAAGCATTCAAAGTCAAGCAAAAGACACTCTAATTCAACAGTCACAAAAGTGTGTACGGGCTACCAAAAGTCTATTTGTACTACTTATTCTTTTCTTTAGGTTTATAGCCTTCAACTTATCCATGATTCCACGCAGTATACTAAGTTTTCTCAAAAGTTAAGTACAGAGAAGTGCAGTAATATTTTATGGTTATGTTTTGGCATAAAGTATCTTGAGTATCTTTTCAAGAGAAATATTATGTTTACCTCATTATTTTGTTTAAAGGATTACTCAATTTTTAATGCACAATTTTAAAAAAACAGTGTTGTCATTACAAATTGTTCAGCATTCCTAATTTTAGCTATTTAGAAATTGTGTGTGAGTTTTAAAACAATCTTTTTTTACTGTTTTATTGTAAAGATGATTTATTGCCATCTTTACACTGTTAAGTTATATAACAATACCAAGTTAGAATTCTATTGCTTGATTTTTCAACTTTATACAATACCCTTTGACTCCACACTATTACAGACGAGGTATTCAGTGAATACTGTACCTGTGGTATTCTACATATGGTAGCGGCATGTTTAGCTTTGTAAGAAAGTGCCAAAATACTGTCTCCCTTACTCTCCCAATTTTTATTTGTATATTTCTAAATTGTCAAGGCATATACAGTTTATGTTCTGATTTGTCATCTGATCCACATATTTGGTTTAGTCTTATTTCTGTTAATCATATACAGTGCTTATCACTAGTCATTTTGCTAAATTTTTCTCTATTATCCCTTGATTGGCTGAAGCTCAGCCTCTGGTAGGTGAACAGTATTTCTAGAGTTGTGCCATATTTAATATTGTTTGTATACTTAATAAAAATCTTGGGTGGACATGAAATCCTTGATTTATACTTTCTTTCCTCAATTATCCCAGAGGTTTTGGTCCACTGACTTCCAGTGTTCAGTGTCACAGAGGAGAAATCTAAGGACAGTCTGACTTTTTCCCTCTTGGAAGTATTGTGATCATTTTACATGGCTATTTGAAAACTGTATCATTAAAGGCTAATAAATTTACTATGATATGTCTTGAGGACATATGTCTTGGGTACATATCAGATGAATATGTCTCAGTGTTAACTGATTTGGGTCAATTTTCACTGGTACATGATATGTCCTTTCAACAAATAGGATCAGGTATTCTATCCTTTTAACAACTTTTTTTTCTCAAGTTATGTTTTCAAATATTTATCCTGTTCCACTGTTTTTGGTGTTCTCCTTGAGGGACTCCAATTATGCATATATAGGGTCTTCTCTGCCTGGTTTATATATCTATCATTTTCTCCTTAGTCCTTTTCAACTTTCCATTTTTATTTTACTTTTTTGCATCTCCTCACTTGTATCCTCAGTACCCTTGCTGTTTTCTCCAGTGTCTATTCTCGCGACTACTCCTTTCAATTCTTTTATATTTCTGTGATGATTTTGATTTGTTCTTCTATTTTACTAAAATCTGCCAATTGACACTCCATTTCCTCCCACTGCCTTGTTTTCTCTTGTATTTATTATTCATGGTCTTTTTTCACAGAAGAACTTTCTTTTTTAAAAAAATTAAAGACAATTTTTAGAGAATTTTTAGTTTTACAACAATATCAAAAGGAAGGTACAGGAATTTCCATATAACCCGAGCTCCCACACATACATAGGCTCTTCCATTATCAACATCACTCACCAGACTCATACATTTTTTTAGCAGGGATGAATCTACATTGACATATCATAATCACCCAAAGTTCATAGTTCACCTCAGAGTTCACTCTTCGTGTTGTACTTTACATGTGTTTGGACAAAGGTACAATGACATGTATCTATCAGTATAATATTTTACAGAATATTTTCATTGCCTTAAAAATCCTCTGTGCTCTGCTTATTCATCCCTCCCTCCATCCTAAGCCCTGGCAACCACTGATATTTTTATAGTCTACAAAGTTTTGCTTTTTCCAGAATGTCATGGAGTTGCAATCATACAGTATGTAGTCTTTTCAGATCGGCTTCACTTAGTTATATGCATTTAAGCATTTAAGGTTCCTCCATGTATTTTCACGCTTTTATAGCTCATTTTTTAGCAATGAATAATATTTCATTGTCTGGCTTTACCACACTTTATTTAGCCATTCACCTACTGAAGGACATCTTGGTTGTTTCCAAGTTTGGGGAATTATGAATAAACCTTCTATAAACATCCACGTGCAAGTTTTATTGCAAACATGTTTTCAACTCCTTTGGCTAAATATGAAGGAGTGGGATTGCTGGATCCAACTGTAAAAGTATGTTTAGTTATGTGAGAAAAACCAAAAACTGTCTTCCAATAAGGCTGCACCATTTTTCATTCCCAGGGCAGTGGATGAGAGTTGCTGTTTTTCCACATCCCCACCAGCATTTGGTGGTAGTGTTCCAGAATTTGACTATTCTAATGGGTATGTAGTGATATCTCATTGTTATTTTAATTTGTATTTCCTGATGACATATGATGTGGAGCATCTTTTCATATGCTTATTTGCCATCTGTATATCTACTTCAGTGAGATTCTGTTAAGATCTTTGGCCCATTATTAAACAGGGTTGTTTGTTTTCTTACTGTTCAGTTTTGAAGGTTCTTTGTATATTTTGGGTAAGAATCCTTTACAGATGTATCTTCTTCATATATTTTCTCCCATCCTGAGGCTTGTCTTCTAATTCTCTTGATATTGTATTTCATAGAGGAGTTTTTAATTTTAATAAAGTCTGAATTACCCATTATTTCTTTCCTAGATTGTGCTTTGGTGTTGTATCTAAAAAGGCATCATCATACCGAAGGTAATTTAGGTTTTCTCCTGTCTTATCTTCTAGGAGTTTTATAGTTTTGTATTTACATTTAGGTCAGTGATCCATTTTGAGTTAATACTTGGGAAGAGTGTAAGGTCTACACCAGATTCATTTTTTTGCATACAGATGTCTGGTTGTTCTATCACCATCTGTTGAAGAGATATCTTTCCTACATTGTACTGCCTTTGCTTTTTTGTCAAAGATCAGTTGAAAATATTTATAGAGGTCTACTTCTGGGCTCTCTATTCTGTTCCATTTATCTATTTGTCTTTTTTTTTTTTTTTTTTTTTTTGCCAATCCCACACTGTCTTGATTACTATAGCTTTATAGTAGCTTTTGAAGTTGGGTAATATCAGGCCCTCAACTTTGTTATTCTCCTTCAACACTGTGTTAGAAACCACCATATCAAAATTTTATATGCGTAATAAAATGTCAGGTAACAACTTTCATATATGTTCTCATTATTATATTTTATAATAAGTGCTCTTCATCTGTTGACAAATTTGTTGCTCTCTTTTATATTTTTTCCTAGTAATATTTTTGTTGTTTTTTTTTTTTTTGCTTTTTCCCACACATGAACATTTATTAAGCATTTTGAGTATTATAAACAATTTGCTTCTTTTACTTAGCAATTTTTGGCATTTTTCTGTCAGTACTTCATTCTTTTTAACAGCTGCAGATGTTACATTTTATAGACATATTGGTTAGTTATTTCTTATTAATCAACATTTGGGCTGTTTCCAAGTTTGTAAAAGAAAAGTTGCAACAAATACTCTTGGGTCCATTTCTTTGCTCAGGATTAATTTCTAGAAGTGGAAGTTCTGGGTCCAAACCCAGAATATTTTGAATTTTAATTGATATTGCTAACTTACAGTCTAAAAAGTTGTACCAATTTATAAGGCAAAAAATGCTATTTTTGTGGGGGGGGGATACTTAATCTAAATCTTTGCTAATGTGATGGGTAAAATGTTTTAATTTTCATTTTTTAATTTTGTGAAGTTTAGTTTCTAACTTACTAATTTTGGTTTCTAGCAGTATTCATTCTCCATTTATTACCTCTTTGAATTTTTAATTTTAGCCATCATGCTTGATATTAGATTATTCTTTTTTGTAAAGAGCAGCGAATTCTTGTTTTATCATTGTAACATCCCGTGGGATCTCACTGAAGATCAGAAACAAAGTTTTTTAAGGTCTCAGACCATCTCCTTTAACCACCGAAAAGGTAGTCTCGTACCTGCCTCTTTACTATCCCTGTGGAATATCCTGGAGCTTTCAACTTATTGACTCCCAGTCTAAGTGAACAGAATTTTTTCCAGAAGTGTGATATAAGGTAATTCACAGTCCCTCTTTTGATCTAACTTTAATAACTGAATGCTAGCTCTTCTGTTTATAATCCATTTCTGACCTGTGGATCCAACTGCCTAACTCCTAGCTCTATAGGCTTTGGTTTCAACTCATGCTAGCAGGGGACCCTCCCACTTTGGGCTGTCTTGGTAGATATTCTATCCTAGGCAGGTGCTGGTAACCTATTCTTGACCCTTGATGGGCATTCAGGCAGTTACAGCAAGAAATGCTTCACAAATGGTATCTGACACAGTCTAGTTAAGATTGATGGGGAATAAAAGTACTTTGTTTAGAAATAATTATACACAGATCTAAAGTCAACAAAAGTCTCTACAAGAAAAAACACATAATTTTTTTGGGGGGGGAGGAGGAGGCTTGAAATAGATCAGAAAACATTTTCACATTAATTGTTCTTTTCATATATTTCAAATTTGTACTTAATGCCTTTCTCCTCCTGGACATCAGAAGGAACCCCTGGATATTCTGGGAGGAGTTTACATTTTTCCAAATCAATTTCTGGAAAAATCGTGTCACCTTCAAATTCCTGCATGATCCTCGTCACAAATAGACTAAGATGGCCTGGCTTGTTCCTGGCTTCCTTGTAAACAGAACTGCCTCTCACTATCCAAACCATGTCCACTTTATTTGTTAATTCTGGTTGCTCAGTAAGTTTTAAGGCATCATCCAGACTTTTGGCAAGAAAATGCACTCCCTGTGGAGGTTCCTTGAGTTCTCTACTGAGAACTATATTAATTCTGTTCTTTAAAGGTCGATTCTTCCCTGGAAAGGAGAAGCAGGTCTTCCTACCCATAATCACCAAATTCTGTTTACCTTCTACTGAAGAGGTTGTGGTCATTCTTTGGAAATACCTGTATTCATTCCTGAGCGGGGGCCAGGGCAGGTCCCCATTCTTGCCGATGCCCATGTTCTGGGACAGAGCGATGACGCAGTTTAGCGAACGAACCATGACAGGGGCAGAAAACACTTCCGAGCTAGCACGTCACACCGACACGGGGATGACCCGCCAGCTTGGTGCGAAATTTTTTTTCCCTAGTAATATTTTTGTACCAATCGTCTGCCAGTTCCTTTTTTATTATTTAGCTATTGAAAGGACTAAATTTTCCTAGACAAGGCTTTGTGTGCCTAATTTCCTATTAAGTGTGTGTATGATGGGGGGAGGTAGAGATGTGTTTGTGTTTGTGTGTGTGTGTGTGTAAATGTCCAGAACTGCTTTCCAGGCATTACAACTCAGCATCTTCATTCATTTACCTGAAATTCTGATCCAAGCCTGAATCCCTGGGATGGCCATTTACCTAAGGTCTATTTTGTACATTAAGGGAGCTCTTGCATAGCGTCATCCTTGGGAAATCAAAACCTACTGAACCAATATTAACTCAAACCTATTATAAATACTATTTACCAGACATATCTAGTGAACTTGACAATTTGCCTGCATCTGACAACACAGGACTCTAGTGGAAAGATCCTTAAGTCTAGGGTTACATGAAGGTAAATTTGGGTACACAGCACTTACATTGTAAGCACTGAGCCAAGAAATGCCTGAAATAATATAGAGCAAGAGATGAGACATTAATAAATGTCAGTTTCCTTCATTCTGTACACTGACATTGGTAGAAATAATGAAACATGAATGTTAAAAGAAAAAAAAAGTCCATAACTTTTAAGCAAGATGTGAGATCTCTTGAACTGAGTATTTGTTGGACAAGATAATGGAAGAACACAAGTGAAGAAGTATTTAATTCCTACATTGGCCTTCAGAAGCTGGTGTAATCAGGCCATCATCGACAAAAAGAAAAGGAAGTGAGCATGTTCCTGTTTATGGAAATACCCCTACCTTGTAAAGGCAATGAGTCATTAAAATCATCACTCCTGGCTAAGGATACTGTGGTGGCCAGAAGAGGCTAGTTCATGAGGACCAGGAAGGGGAACTCCCTTATATGATGGTATGATTAAACCTGGAGCCTCGTATTCAAGGCCAAAACTTGAATTTCTAGCAGGTTATAGTTCTAATGGATTACACTGTTCAGTTGAATTTTCAACAGCTAGGACTGAGGTGAACTTCCAAGGGCTGCCTTAACTTCTTCTCCAATATACTGGCAAGGTGCTGGGAACCCTGAATTATCCTGCTGCAGAAGAGAGAACTGGATAACTTCTTACATCCAAACACTTGATATCCTGGTGCTGGGGACCATAGTTCTTCTCCTCAGGTCCAGCCCCTCTTGCTTCTGTTACCTAATTAGTGAAGCCACTCTTTCTGGACATGTCCTCTGCCTTTCTGATACATTCCTACTGCAATAGAGACTGATTCCCAGTGGGAACTCCACACAGAGGGCATACCTAACTAAGAGGTTCTTCCCTCTCCTAGTCTCACATGGCTTACGCATCTCATAATGACATATTTAAGGAAGTTGCAAGCCAATCTGATGGATACATTAATGAGCCAGAAATTTTAATTCTTCCATCTTCAAAAGTTACATCAGCAGAAAGCAAAGGTCCTGGGCCTTGTTTTCTGTTCTATGCAAGAAAACCCCTCCTGTGTTAAGATGCAGTATTATGCTCTCAGCACTACTAGAGCCTCGATAAAAGAAACGCCCATTGAAACAAAGTGTATCTACTACAAAACTGTAGATAAAGACATGATTTATTCTGTGCCCTAATATCCCTTATAAAAGAAAATAGATTTTATCTCTCATTCAATACAAGGACAGTTTTCTTCCACAGATTTACCTACGTGCTTTTTTCTATCACACATTTAAAAGGATAGAGCCCAAGATAGTTCTTTTTGGTCTAAGTTTCCAGGGAATCTAGAGTCATACTCAGTGCTCATCTACTTGTGGTAATTAAGTCAACTCAGGTACCAAGTATCACGCACTGTTTTGTTAATCTTGGGTTTCTTGTTTGTTTTACTTTCCCTTCAATTTCAAAACACTAGTCTCTTTACTAAGGATCATGAAGAAACACTTTGAATGTTATGATATGATAGGACACTAACAAATCTATTGTTGTACTCCACAGACACTTTTAGTTCTGGCATCTTGCTTCTAAGAACCCTTAAGAAGGAGGGAGGAGGCATTTTTACTTTTTTATTCTTGATTTTTGCCAGCCTGATGTTCCATCTCTAAAAAATAGCACTGGCCTTCAAACTGCCTAATTCTTCTTCTTTTTAATTGTGAAGTTAATATGTACTGTTAAAATCTGATTAAAGTGAAAAAGTCCACTTCCCCTCATTTCCCCAACCCTGCTCTCTGTGGCTAATGACTGTTAGTAATTCCTTATATATCATCACAGAAATTACCTCCAAATTACCTTTTAATTGTTTTTTATTTTCAATAGGTCACTTCAAGACTATTTTCAATATAGCCAGAATTATAAAATCAAACAAATAATTGAGGATCACTAAACTGTCAGTCAGCATTGACAGAGAAAAAGAACTAAACCAGCAATACAAGGCTCGTCAATCTATCAATCTATGTATCTGTATAAAAGCTTCCAGTGTCCGATTAGCTTTATATAGAGATTTCAATTTGAATGATATAATGTATAAAGTATTAAATTATAGAATTTTAGATCTGAGAGTAACTTTAGAACTAAATTGGCATTATTTCCTTGTTTTATAGATAAGGTAACTAAAGCTATGAGGACTAAATGAACTAGTTCAACAGGATGGATCCAAACCCTTGGACTCCCAACTCTATATGAGACAATGTGGAACTCTGTGAACTAGGATTTTAGCAACTAACTGTAGGTGCACACAACAAATCAAAGTGAAACAATAAAACAGCCACTGTGTACTTCACTGGTAAGAAAATGCACAATAAATCGGTCCTAACTGTGTCAATAATGTTTGACAACCTATATTACTCTATGAATAACAAAATAGAATATAGTTGCTCCTAAGATGTTTACAAGCCAGGTGGGGAGGTAAAACATATAAGTCATAAATATGTAAAGGAAAAAAAAAAATACAAACAAAAATTAGTTGAAAATGACTCACAGACCATGCGTGCTACAGGAATGAGAGGCAGACACCTCATGTGCATAGTGACTGTGTCGTGAAGGATGTGCAACTTCAGCCAGGCTTACAGGATGAGCGAAAGAAAGAGGTTTCAAAAATAGTCATAATAAACAAAGGTGCAGAAATTTTAAAATGTTTTGGTTTGCTTGGAAAATGATGAGAAGTTGAGTTTGGCTGGAACACTGGATTTGTACGTGTGAAAACTGAGAAAAGTAAAATGACAGGTATGCTTTGGTGGGTGGAAGACTCTAAATGGAATATTTTAGAGCTTGGACTTTACTATGCAGTTATCAGGGAGCCACTGAAATTTATTGAGGAGAGGGTAATATAAAAGTGATATTTTTCCCAGGTGACTCAGGGAAAGAGTATGCTAGAGAACTGAGGCTGAGGTAAGGGTTGATGTTAGGGCAGCCAGCGAAGAGATGATTCCCAATGGGAGACCCTGGGTACATACAGAAAACATCCCTCTTCTGATAAAAGGTGCCTCTGAATCTTTAATTTCTCTGTTTCACTACACGAGATAGAAGATCTCAAATGAGTACATGATCTACAGGATGACTCTCAAAAATGTCCACAACCATTTTTTACTTACATATTGTTATGGACTGAATTATGTTACAAGGTGAATCCACATGTTGAAGTCTTAAATTCCAGTACCTCAGAAAGTTATCTTATTTGGAAATAGGTTCATTACAGATGTAATTACTTAAGATTAGGTTATACTGAGTAGGGTGTGCCCTAATCCAATATGACTGGTATCCTTATTAAAAGAGGAAATGTAGACACCAATGACACATACACAGGGAAAATGCCATGTGAAGATGAAGACAGAGATCAAGGTGATGCTACTATAAGCTAATAATGTCAAAGACTGCCATCAAGTCATCAGAAGGTAGATAAGAGGCATGGTGGAGATTCTCACTCACAGCCCTCAGAAGGACCAACTCTGCCAACACGTTGATCTTAGACTTTCAGCCTCTAGAACTGTGAGACAATAAATTTATGTTGTTCTTAAACCACTAAGTTTGTGGTACTTTGTTACAGCAGTCCTAGAAAATTCATACATGTATCCACATTAGAAGAAAAGAGTCCAGATCTTGAAGCCTGGATTTTGATGTTCTCTTGAGGCATAAAAAAATGCTACTAACTGAATTTGCTAAGTTTAAGAATTGATAAATTTTCATAATGCTTCATTCCTGGATATATTCTAAAAAACCTAAGAATTATGAAAAAGAAGGAGTCTTCTTTAAAAATAAACCTTTGAGGTTCAATCACTACTTGGTTCTAAACATTTCACATGCCAGTAACAGCTTTTTTATATGAGGTCATAATGAGTATCTTAAATATGCCCAAGTTCAAGATTTTCATTCAATTTGGATCAGTTACTTCCCAGCCAAGGAGATTATTCTTACTCATTACTTCCAAGGTTGCATAGGAAATTGCCAAACGTGAAGAGGTGTTGAAAAATACAAGAACATTACTAAATAACTTGGCAATGATTTTCATTATTAGAGTGCTCCTGGTAAACCATTTCTACATTTTTCTCTTTTTAAAATTATTCTTACATTTAATTAGTCAAATTCAAAGGAAGAATACACAATTCCTCAGTTGGACGAGATGAACAAAAGAGTCCATCCTCCTGGAGAGAACAGTAATACTAACCACTGTGATTTTTCTGAAGGTGCTATTCTGTCCTAATTAGCAAGTAAGAACCATCATTTTATTTTCATTTCCTATGGTCTTTCCCATAAAGCACTTCCTACTTATATTTCTATTCTCATTAGGAAATCACTTATTAACACAAGTAGTTTTACTTCTCCTCAATTGTCCTTGCAAATACTCATAATTTCTTATGAACATTTCACCTCTCAGAAAAGTCAGTGTACTTTTGAGGTTTCATTTTCAGAGTACACAATTTGAGGTTCATCCTGAGAGTATACAATTTCAGATGATAACACTTTACCACGAGTTCTTTTTTTTCCCCTTCTCTATTAAGACCTGTGGTGAGAGAAATCTTCCTAAGCAGCTCTTTGATTCTGCTTTCCCCTGCTCAGTATTGCCTGCCCTATAAAGCATCAACCCTTCTCTAGGTGCTCAAGGCCCTCTGCAGCCTGCACCTACTGCACCTAGTCTTTCTCCAGCTTTTCCTCATCCACTAATCCTCTAAACAAAATCTATGCTTCTAGTTTTCTATTCAACTTATGGTTTGCTAAACACTATACACTCCTGGGCTTTTGCTCCTCCTCTAGTTTACTACTGTTGGAGTACTTCCCATCCCCGAGGCCAAGCCCATGTCAAACCTTTCCTCATACCCTACCTGGTCTCCCTAAGCAGACATGATCTCTCCTTCTGCTTTTGTAGAGCTATTGGTTCACACAAATACACACTGGCTTGAGAACACTGTGTGTGAGTGAGTTTTCCAACACTTCCTTGAGGGCAAGGGATATTTCCTATATAGTTATTTCTCACTGTATCCACAACTATGAAAGTAACACAAATACACTGTTACAAAATATCTTATGTGAGCCTAGAGACTCCAGAACTCTTTAACTTCCTGAGTCATTGGTTCTCAGATTCCCTGTAAGTAGTCTCATTTCTTTATCTGTGGCATGATCCCATCAATTCTTGACCCCAATAATCTTCATTTTTCCTATGTTAAGTTGAAAGCTTCTTATTCTTTATTATTTTCTTTTTGCCCTAACATAGCTTAAACAATGTTTTATTTTACAAAGAATCTGTTCCATAAATATATGCTCTTTGACATAATGAATAATGGAGTGTCCTTCTATCATATAAACATCTTGTAGAAAAAAAATAGCACACTAAAACAAACAAAACTTGATCTGACCTTGCTGTCAAATCTACTATCGTATTTAATTCTTTATAATTTATCAAATTATTTGATATGTAATCAGCACTAAAAGTTTTCATTTCCCCCTACTCAATCCTGCCTTAATTACCCTAGCATCGACCCCTCTGTTTTTCCATAACCCAGTGACTCTTTCCATGTTATCTTTGTTCTTCACTTCTGCTACACTGGTGATCATCCTTATCCCTTATCTTAAGGACTTTGTCTCCACAGCTTAACTGACACTTAGTAATTAACTTCTCCTCTTAGCTTTTCAACAAGGCCTACACAGCACATGGATTATCTCACCCCTCAGAGCTCTGGTCTTCCTTTCTGGTCTCTTCTACTTTATACCTCTTCCTTGAACCCCATTCCTGCATTTCCAACTGACCGAACTTCCCTTGAAAGACCTGACTTTCCCATTAATTTTAACACACCTAATACTGAAAGGATCCCTTAGGCTTACACCCTATTTATCCCTTCAGTAGACTTCAACTGAAAAGTCTGAGAAACATGAAAAATAAAATCATGGATAAAATATGAGTACAGTTTTTATTTGGGAATATTTCATGTATATCTTTGTACGTGTGGACATATACTTAGTGCCATATTATTTAGGAGTTTCAATACCAATCAGCAACACTATATACATCATTCCCTGATGACAATAAATTACCCTTAGATTATCAGGGAAAATTTGAACTGTAAAATCTGATTTAAAAGTGTGTTAGTTGGCACAATCTTTTACTCTACTATAAAAATGTAAGGCCAAGAATATTAAGATGGTATACTTGATAAAAAATAAATAGGCAAATGAAATACAATCTTATTAATGATATAAATGAGCATTTTCACAATTTGTGAACATTGCCTAATTAACACATTACTTGCATTTTCTGGAAATGTTTTATTTGTTTGTCCCAAAGCAAAATGTTATCATTTAAGTAATCCTGTACAAGCTCTGTTTGAATGTATTACAGCTCTTGTAGTTTAATTACACAAATAAAAGAACACAATGGCTTTTGAAGTGAAAATTAACTGTACTTCTGATACCATTTAATGTAATTAGAGTATGGTAATAAGGGGAGACCATTTAATTAGTACATATGCTCTGACATTGCCTCAACTCTATTGTATTTACTAGCTGAAATGTTTGATGCTATTAGATAACTTCAGGTTGTATTCATAACTAAGCAACATGCTAGACCAAAAAATATAACTAGTCTTTGTAATGTCCTTGATGGTCAAAGCTATGTCTTATAAATTTTAGTATCTCCAGCAACTAGCATATTGCCTTATATACAATAGTAAGTGCTCAGTAATTTGTGTGCTGAATATTAATTTGAAAGGAAGTCCAGAAACTATTTTCATTTAAGTTTATACAAAGCAAAAAGATCAGTTTTCTGATTTTTTTCTCCCATCAGAGAAAAATAACTTTTCAGAGAAAGTGTAGCATTCATCATTTACAGCTGCTTTTGATTTTTATATTTATGTAGTTCATTACTTTTTTCCAGAAGAAGGAAAATATTTCTAATCCATTGTGAAAAGTTTTATCACTTTTGAAACTTTAACAACATAACACATATGTGCATTAATCACTGTGCTTTTTCCTCTTTTAGACAAAATGTGCAATGCAGAGGAAGTCAACCAATTTAAGACAACATGAGAGAGTGACAGCTCTGCTCCACTTCATTAATTTTGATAAATATTCAGGAAGTCTTAAATTCTTTAGCTTAAAAAAAAGACAACTCTCATATTTAAGTAAAATAATTTTTACCATTACTTTTCATTCACCATTCCCATGTAATATTTTATTTGTACATAAAACATGCTATCCTTAAATATTATGGACTTATAAAATGTAGCAGTATATTCATAATTTGTTGATCCATTCCATTTATCGATATTCATAAATGAATATGCTTTAGAGTCAATAATATTGAGTTTTTAATCCCAACTCTCTTGTTTAACTGCTCTGTGACCTTGGACTAGGTACTTACACTCAGAGTCTGTTTTCTCATCTGTGAAATGAGACTACTCACCTACCTCACAGGTCTGTTGTTTAAGGGTTAAGATGAAAGATGCATAGTCTAGCATAGCTCCTGGCACACAACAGGCATTCAATCAATTTCCTTTCCTTCTCTCATGTTTAGGCTATAGAAACTGATGCTAAGATCTAGAATTTGAAATTAAGACTGTATAGTAGGCATTTTGAGGATTCACACTCCTAGTAGCTCAAATGAAACAAAACCAGTGCATAAATATGGGAAGTCATATAATGAAATTAAAAAGAGAAAAACCATCACATTTTTCTAGGGTGTACACAATGCTCCTGAGACTTAAAGGCTGGAGATCCTGGGAATTTGTTCAGCTCAATCTTTACATTAATGCCAGAGACATGCAAACAGTCAAGATTATCTGGTAATGATGGAACAGGTTGTTAGATTCTCAGGTTTTTGTCCTCAACCTCATACCCTCTGCCTCCTACGTAAATCCTTAAGAATAGAATTTATTTAGTTTTCAGATATATTTTGTAACAACATAATTTAAATATATTTAATATTATCAAGAACAAAATTACTGAGAGAAAATGATAATTAGGACCTTGCCCAATTTTCTTATTATTCAAATTAATCTCCAAAATCAGTTCCTCTCCCACCTTACAGTTTCGTTATAATTAAGAATGTAAAAAAAACTTAGAGAAAGAACTCTTGGCATACATCTTCCTTTGAATTTTTGAGTGACAAAGGCTTAAATATCTAAGAGGATGAGCTGAATGAAAAATAAATTGACAGTAGGATTAGTTTTGAGGAAGATTCAAGGACATGGATTAAATGGAGTCATTTTTCCTATTAAATTTTGAATTCAGATAAGAACCACTTCCCTTTTCTTCCTGTTGAGTTCTAAATACTTTGGTCTGTTACTGAGAAATTACTATTAAATATTTCTATGTTTAAAAGTGTGGCTCAGAAAGATTCCTTGGAAAAAAAGGAAAACCCTTTGCTTAGTTGATTGTACAAAACAAGTGAACAAACCAAGTTTAAACAGCTTTTTTAAAAAGTATTAGAATATTATCATGTAATTAATTGATTTTATTTCATGAAACACAGCTTTACTAGGTCACTTTTATTATGGAACATTCCCACATGCCTAAAGATTAACATAGATTTGAAAATAAAACAGTGGGTTTGATTCCAAAACTAAAAACTATTGTATAAAACAAATAAACAATATACTCTAACATAAAAAAAGTAAACTAAATTGTTAGAATGTACAGTTGATGGTAAAGAATTATCTGTCATTTTATATATCTGACATTTTAAGATATCACAGAATTAAGGGATTCAGATGAAATTAAAGGAACCAGGATTTACAGTGAATCAAAATATTGTAGGTGGCTCTGGTTTGCCTTTTTAGACAACTGATAAAATTTTCTTAAAGTTAAAATTCTCTCTTTAAAAATTTTAATTACTTACAATTAGGTATAACAGAAGTCATCACAGAATCATACCAAAATAGTGATGTCAAATTCACCATTTACTAGCCTGTAGGCATTTCTCAATGAAAAGAATGCTTGGAAGGAAAACTGAATAATTTACTGACTATTTATCTATGCGTGAGAAAAATTATAAAGGAAACAGGTTATTCTAAGCCTAATTCCATAACTACTATAGATGAATTATTATCATATGTCCGATGCATCACTTTAGGTTGAAATAGATTTTTTAATTAAAATAATTAAAACATCAAATTAAGCTCTAGTATTGTGAAAATGTACAAAATTATTACAATTCGTGGAATATTTCCAAACTTTTAAAGCATTTCAATGTGAAAGATGGACACTTTCTAAGGAACATAGATCAGTCTGTACTGTGCAGAATTCACAAAAGCCAAAGTACTTACAGATTGACATGTACCTTAAATCTTTCTTCCCGTGGTTTCAATATTTTAAAGTGCCAGGCATTGTGGTGAGTGATTAAAAATGTCAACTATTTCACTGTTCTCAATGATTCAAAGTTGTATGGTCACAGGGCATACAGGAGTAGATTAAATTTATTAATCTATTTATTCAAATCAAAAATCACAGTAATTAGCTATGTTTTGGTTTTTTTCTTTGAAGTGTAGTCCTCCCTTTCAGGAATGCTGACTACTTTTTCTGCAGCACTAGAGGCTATAAGATAAAGCCATATATAAATTAAAGTTGGAAAGAACGTACTTATTGCTAGAAAGTAAGTGAAGCATCACTATCTTTTAAATGAACAACACATTTAGCAACTCTTCATGCCTATAGGACTGCCAAAAATAAATCTTTGAATATTTATAAACTCTTCACAAAGCTCAGAACGTCAGTTATGCAAAGTTAGACATGGATGACTTGAAGCGTACACAAACAGCTTTGCCTCAATTTGGGGAAATCTTAACTGAGTGGTAATTTTGGAAATGGTGGTCAGTCAAGCAGAAATCACTTTGAAACATTCTATTGGTGCACTCCTAAACACAGCCTTGTAAATCCCTGAGTTCCTTGACCCTGCTGCAGACTAGTCATAGACTGGTAGGAAGCCCTCTTAGAGGTCATCTAGCTCAGGCTTCCAGCCAATTCAGAAATATCTTTAACAAGGAGATGCTCAGACCATGCTTAGCATCTCCAGGAGGTATGAGGGGGATACGAGGAGCTTACAATCTGGCTGCCCAAACCCTGCTCATCTTGGGAGCCCTGTTCCCATAGGGCTATTACTGGAGGACTAAACTGCACCACATCAGGTATGGTAGAATTTAAAGAAACATTATTCACAAAGGAGGTACAGCAACCATTAGCTTCAGATCTAAGAGAATCTTATCCCAGCAGATGAGGTTGAGAATACAACGACAATGCTCAGATTCAAGGAACAGTCAACTTAGAAAATCCAGTTTATAATGTATAAGCTCTACCAAGAGTGACTCATAGTAGCTGAGTTTTAGAATACTGAACAAGTTCTAGAATTGGGAGCAGGGTCTTGCAAATTGTATAATGATGCTAAGGAAGCAATTTTGTTAAGCCCTTCCAGTATGCCAGGATTAGTACTTAGTATGCTGAGAGCACTTCTACATTCATTAACTTATTTCATCCTCTCATCCACTCTACGAGGTAGGTTCTATTAACACCTCCATTTTAAAGTTGAGGAAATGGATACTCAGAGACTCAAAGTATGTTGCAAGAGAAAGGAACTACAAAAATAACAGGAGAGGAAACGTAAAGAAAATTAAAGAAAAACCACTGAAGTGTGAGAACGTTTCAGTTGATCTCTGTGGCCTTTTAGCCACCAGTTTTATGGTTTTCTTAAATTTCTAGTAGTGTTTGAGGTATACATTCTAAATTGTATCTACATTTAAAGAAACAGGCTTATTGCCACTGGAAAGAACACACTTAGAAACCCTGATTAAAACAATGGACAGACATTACTGCTTTTGTCAAATTTGGGTCAGTGGCTTAATCAAAAGGCAATCCAGGTAGTTGTGGCTTTCACACAATGTTTTTGCCACTTCCATGACTTCTTGTTTTTCCCAAATCAAATATATATATACATATATGTATATATATATTGTTTTAAATGAAACAACCATTGTGTTTATCAAAAATGTGGTTATTAATCTCCTATTGTTTCGTGAATTAATTGGTTACACTGACAAAAAACAATTGTCAGATACATAAACATTTTTTAAAACAATTTTTAATTAATTAATTTATTTATTTATTTGGTTATGCTGGGTCTTAGGTGCAGCGGGCGGGCTCCTTAGTTGCGGCTCGCCAGCTCCTTAGCTGTGGCATGTGAACTCTTACTTGAGGCATGCATGTGGGATCTAGTTCTCCGACCAGGGATCGAACCTGGGCCCCCTGCATTGGGAGAGTGGAGTCCTACCACAGTGCCACCAGGGAAGTCCCGACATAAGCATTTTAAGACATGGTATCAACGGGGTTAAACTTCGTATTTTGAAAGATACTAAATTAACATATTTGAGAGATTAACATTTTCTGACTCGTAAATAATATGCTGAGTCTTTACAAATATGATCATGCATATCAATATATGCCCTTTTAAAAATTAAATTGTTTGTAGAAGGTGACATTGCAGAGGATATCCTAGGAAATTACCAGAAATGAAAAAGCCTACATATACATTTACAGTGTACATCTTCTGAAAGGATGTAATTTTGTGTTGTCTGTTGTACTTAGACAATGGTATTCATAGGAGTTGTATACTAATAATATGTAGAATGGGTTATTTGGGACCGCTTTTAATTCAGGAACAGAAATACATAGAGTATCTAGGAATTTAAAATGTTACATGCATTATGGAGTCAGTTAGAACTTAAAACAATCATTAGATTCAAATGATTTTCTGTTGAGTTTTCATCCTGGAATTGCTAATGAATAACCTGCTGTGTTACAAATCTTTCAGCCCCACAATAATCTACATCAGCAATTACAACTAATAAGAAGAGTGGAACAGCATCTATCTTTAGTAAGTCATTACCAATACAGGGTTTACTCTGTACAATTTAAACATTAAGGAAGAAAAACAAGAAAGTATTTTGAAATGAAAAGCAAACAAAACACCCAAATCATTTCTTATTCACAGCATCAATTAATTTTAAGAAAAGGCAATTTGATCTAAGAAACTTCTCAACTTCCAAAACCTCTACAATGTATTCATCCTTAAAAAAAAGAAAATAAAAGCAACCACTATTTAAGATTAACTGATACTAGCTTAATGACTTTCTGAAGTATAGAAAAACCTGACTAAAAAACTGGCATTGACAGAAAAAAAAAAAAGATAAAACAGTCAGAGAAGACCTTTATTTCTACAATGAAAGAAACAGACAATGTGCCACTGTGTTTTAAGAAAACCATATTATAACCCGTAGCATGACTCACATGGACTAGATACACAGCACATCCCTGTGGATTTTGCCATGGGGTCTTACTCTATTAAAGAGATTACTCTTTAAATCAATGAATCGTTCCCTAGGTCCAAAATTAAGCAAAGGAGAGTCTAACAAATTCCAATTTTGCCTGTCAGCCAAAACAGAAATTCTCACGTTTAAATGTGCAGTTCTATCTATAACCCTCCAGTTTAAATCTAGCGATGATTACAATGAGTATCAGAAATAATGCCTGAGGTCATTTCACTTATTTTGTAGATTCTTTCAGTATTGGAAAACTGACAGGCTTCTATAACTAGTCAAACAGTACAGAATAGCCAGAATCTGTGATTTCTTCAGACTATAAAGAATAACCAAAAGGACTCGAAAGTCAAAGCACAACTAAAGAGAGAATCAGAGCACAACACTGTATCTCATCAGGCTTGTTGACAATGCATCCTAGGAGACATGACTTTATCTTCAAAGTGACACGATGCACATTTTGCTCACTGAACCGGGCATCTTACGCAGGACACACAGCAGAGTTAGCTTCCAGCTCAGAAATAGCATTTAAATCCTGGATGCGATTATGCTGACCCTCAAAAAGTTGTTTGCCTATTAAGAAAACTATTTATTTTATCAGAAAATAAAAATAAGCAAATAAAAATAAGTGCCATCATTTTAATTGTTCTCTCCTAAGATTGCTCCTGTGTTATTTTTAAATTTAGATTTGAAAAATAAACTCAAGCAAGCACTCAGCTTTCTAGTTAATTGTTAGCAAAGTTAAATACATAAATTAAGAGAAATTGGAAAGAACCTATGGAAGTCATTGTTATGTGTTTCTGTCTCTGTTCAAAATGGGCATATGTCATCTATTTTCACCTAAAACAATCTTTAGGAAATGCGATCCCATCACTTCCCACATGCATAAAATGAGACCTAAATACATATCCCCACCATTGCATTTACTAGCTTAGAAATATTGGATAGGCTATCTAACCTCTCTGAATATTTTTTAAGCTGTAAAAATAAGTATATTGACACCTTCCTTGTTTTTCACATATTTTTATATGACTACATCTGATTATGTGTTGGAAAATACCTGCAAACCATAGAAATTATGCAAGTAGAGTTATTAAGCTAGATCTCTTATTTAAATACCTACTTATCTATTTCAAATTGAGTCTATTCTATGTTGTTCAAGATCGTGATATGATGACGATAGGTCAGCTCTGAAAATATGTTGTGTTTAAAATTAATGGATGCCTATTTTTTTAAAAGGCATTCTTAATCTGAGCCAGTGGGACCCCACATGAACAAACTTTGTTTACAAAAACATCTTTCTGCTATTGCTATTTTGACTTTTTCTTCATCTCTTCCCACTTAAAACTCCCCCCCCACACACACACAAACACACATACACACACACACACACACATAGAAGTGTGGAAACCCAAGCACATTGTGTATTTGATTAAACAAGGAATTATCTAAAGTTTATTAATTAGGGATATTCAATACATGAAGACGTCTGTAGATAAAAGCCTACAAAGTATTGAATCAAAGTTTTACTAGAAACAGACAGAAGAGGAAAAAGGACCCCAGTTACAGTAAGTGACATGGTCTAGGAAACATCTTTGTCCCGGGTAGCCTGAGGATCTCCTCACTACCCCAGAGATATCAGGGAAATGGGGGAGGCTCTGGTAAGGGGATCCAACCACACCTTCCCTTCCATTGAGAGATACTTGGAGGTCCAACTTGGGGAAACCCCTTTTACTTCCTCAGGCAGCAGTGGCACGTAACAGTGAGAACTCCAATGGCACAAGACAAACCAAGCAGACGATAGTAACACTGTGAAGACTCTGAAAAACTGCCATTGGAACTGCAGTGGACAAAAGTAGGTCACAACACATGTGCAAGACCTAAAAAGGGTAACTTCCAGCTAAAATGAAAGATTGAAAGAAGAGCCAGAGATTACTAACATAATACACAAAGTGTCCAGGATACAACTGGAAATCATCCTCATAACTAGAGCCAAGAAAATCACAACTTGAATGAGAAACAGTAATCAACTGATGTCAACATTGAGATGAATCAGTTGTTCAAATTATCTGATGAGAATTTTAAAGCAGAGTCATAAAAATGCTTACAGAATCAATTACAAATTCTCTTGATATAAATGAAAATATGAAAATATCAGCAACAAGTTATGCAAAAGAATCAAATAGAAAGTATAGAACTTAAAACACAATAACAGAGATAAAAATCTCCCTGGATGGGCTCAATAGTAAAGTGGCAACAAGTGAGGATAGAATTAAGGAACTTGAGGACAGAAAAATAGAATTTATCCAACTTGAACAACAGAGGGAAAATAAACTGAGGGGAGGGAGAAAAAAAGAACAGAGCCTCAGGGACTGTGGGACAAAAACAAAAGATCCAACATTTATATCATCAGAATCCCAGAAAGAGAAGAGGATAGTGAGACTGAATAATATTTAAAGAAATAATGGCTGAAAATTCTCCAAATTTGATGAAAGACAAAACCTACAAAACAACAACAAAACAAAACAAAACCTCAAAAATAACACATTACTTACAGGGGAGTTCCAGTTCAAATAATAGTGGATTTCTCATTTGAAACCACAGAGTAAAAAAGGAGGTAACACAATATTTTTCAATTGCTAAAAGAAAAAACTACCAAACAGAAATTTTATAACGATAAACCTACCTTTCAGGAAAGAGGAGGAATTGAGAACATTCTCAGATGATAGAAAACTACAAGAAGTTATTACTAGCTGACGTACTCTTAAAGATTGGCTAAAGAAGGTTCCTCAAAAAGAACATTACCAAATGCTGATAAAAGAAAACAAATAAATAGACACACTCTATTTGTAAAATGGAAGACAGCATAGTAAAGTAAAACATTCCTATCAAAATCCAAGCAAGGTTTTTGTAGATATAGACAAGCTCGTTCTAAAATTTATATGAAAAGAAACACGCCCTGGAATAGCTAAATCAATCTTGACAAAAAATAAAGGAAAATGAATCAGTTCACTCAATATTAAAGCTGTCTATAAAGCTACAGTAATCAAGACAGTGTGCTATTGGTGAAGGGATAGATAAACAGGTCAATGGACCAGAATAGAGGACCTAGAAATAGACCTGAATATAAATATGCTCAACTGATTTTTTATACTGGTGCAAAAGTAAATCAATGGAGAAAGAATAACCTTTAACAAATGGTGTCGATGCAACTGAACAATCTTAGGCAAAGGAAAAAATCTTGATGCAAATTTCATACAAACATTAACTCAGAATAGATCATGAGTGAAAACATAAAATATAAAATAACCAAAAAAACTTACTACAGTGAGGTATCACACCTGTTAGAATGGCTATTATAAAAAAGACAAGAGATATGGTGAGGATATGGAAAAAAAGGAACCCTTGTGAACTTCTGGTGGAATGCAAATTGGTGCAGCCACTGTGGAAAATAACATGGAAGTTTCTCAGAAAATTAAAAATAGTACTACCTTATGATCCAGTAAACCCACTTCTGGGTGTATATCCGAAGAAAAGAAATCACTATGTTGAAGAGATATCTGCAGTCCCATGTTCACTGGGGTATTTTTTACAATAGCCAAGACATGGAAATGACCTATATGTCCGTTGAGAGATAAATAGATAAAGACACATACACACACACACACACACACACACACACATATGCACAGAGGAATATTATTCAGCCATAAAGAGGAAATCCTGCCATTTGTGACAACATGGATGAAATTTGAGGGCACTATGCTAAATGAAATGAAATAAGTTAGACAAAGGAAGACAAATACTGTATGATCTTGCTTACATGTGGAATATAAAAAAAAAAAACTGAACTCATAGAGATAGATTGGTCATTGCCAGGGGTGGGCAAATGGGGAAAATGGGTGAAGGTGGTCACAGGGTAGAAGTTATAAGATGCTACAGTTGTAAGATGAATAAGTTCTGAGTACCTAATATACATCATGGCGACTATAGTTAACAATACTGTACTGTATCGTTGAAAGTTGATAAGAGAATAAATCTTAAAAGTTCTACACACACACACACACACACACAAAGATAACCATGTGAGATGATGCATATGTTAACTTTTTGTGGTAATCTTTTTGCAATATATATATATATATATATATTTATATGTATGTATGTATCTCAAATCATCACATGATACACCTTAACTTTACACAATGTTACACGTCAATTATATTTCAATAAGTTCGGGAAAAGAACTTTTAGGAAAAATAAGAGAAAATCTTTAGGCACAGAGTTCTTAAACAAATGCATAAGCCATAAAAGGAAAAATTTATAAATAAGATCTCATCAAAATTAAAAAAAAAACTTTTGCTCTGTGAAAGTCTATGTGAAGAGGGTGAAAATACAAGCTAGAGACTTGGAGAAAATATTTGCAATCCACATACATAACAAAGGACAAGTATTTAGAACATGTAAAAAACTCTCAAAACTCAACAGGGAAAAAACAATCTACTTAGAAAATAAGCAAAAGACATGAACATCCACTTCAACAAAAAGGTTATACAGATGGCAAATAAGCACATAAAAAGATGTTCAACATCACTGACTATCAGGGTTATGCACTATACACCTATCGGCTAAAATTTTAAATGGTGACAACACTAAATGGTGGAAAGGATGTGGAGAAACTAGATCAACTACACATTGTTGAAGAAATGTAAAATGTTACAGCCGTTTAGAAAATAGTTTGGCAATTTCTTATAAAACTAAACCCGAATAATCACATAACTCAGCACTTGCACTTTTGAGCATTTATTCCAGAGGAATAATAATTTATGTTCACACAAAAACCTACAAATGAATACTCATAGCAGTTTTATTTATAATAACCCAAACCTGGAATCATCACAGATTTCCCTCAACAGGTGAATGGTAAACAAACTGTAGTGTGTATATGTGTGTGTGTATACACACACACACACACACACACACACACACAGTGGCGTACTACTGAGCAATAAAAAATAACAAAATACTAATACCAGCAATGACTTGGATGAATTGTCAGGGAATTATGCTGAGTAAAAAAAAGTCAATCCCAAAATGTTACACACTGTATGATTCCATTTACATAACATCTTTGAAAGGAGGATGGATTAGCAGTTGAATTGCCAAGGCTCAGAAACAGGGTGGGGAGAGGTGACTGGGTCCTAACAGAGCAATAGGAGAGATGCTTGTGGTTCAGTATCTTGACTGTGGTGGATATAACAACCTAATTAGGTGATAAAATTGCATAGAACTTAAGACACAAAATCACACACAAAAGAATCCAAGTAAAACTGGAAAAATGTAAATAATATTGATGGATCATATGAATTTCAATATCTGGTTCAGATAGTATACTATAGTTTTTCAAAATGTTATTATTGAAGGAAACTGGGTGAAGTGAACAAGGAATCTTTGTATTATTTCTTACAACACCATATGAATCTGTATCTCAAAAATTTCAATTAATTAAATTAAAAATTCCTACTACAATCCAGATTCACTGTTAGTGTCTAAGTTTTCCTCTTCTGTCATATAGCTATTAAAATAGAATTTCTTCATAAGATACATTGTGATGTTAAGCAAGTACACACAACCCAATAATTTATGCCTGGTATGTAACAAGGATTTCTTTCATATACAAACTTATCTTTATTAAAGATGGCAGTCCACAAAACTGCATTTTTAAATGTTTCCTGTCAACTTACAGAAATGATTTTCCAAACACACTCAGATTTAACCTGACTATTAAAAGAATTCTCCCGTTTTAGGCAAAGAAGAACTTGACTTTAAACACAGCCTGCTAGGAAGGCTGAGAGTCTCAAAAATTAAAATGAACTGATCCTGGTAATTCAAGAAAACTACAGACCAAGTTCCTCCTTCTTCTACTTATCCACCCCTTGCAAGAATTCAAAGATTAGAAATTAAAAGAACAGTGCTGCTGCTAATATCTAGAAATGACCATGAGTATGTGACAATTTATGAATTAAACTCATGGGCAATATGATATTTAACTATTTGATATTGGTCAATTCTTCTGAGAAGACTCTACTCTACTCAGTGGGAAGTCTTACTCAAGGAGAGAATCTTAATGCACCATTGATGTTGTTAATTTTTTATTTTATTACCTTTTAATAGTAAGATAATTCTAAAGAAAACTGAGTGCTTTGGGGGATGGAAGGAACAGAGATGACCAGGCAGTGTAGTAGAAAGTTAAAAGCACTGAAGGTTTTTGGCACCAGAAAGACCAATACTGTGTGTGCTGTGTGAATCACTGTAGACCCTATAATGACTTCTGCTGATGAGGAAGGCTTCTGCCTGACAAGATGGAGTTGAGGAATCCTGGTATGGGAAATATTCCCTAATGTAAGAAACTAGGCAGAGCTAAGGAACACAACACCAAAATAGGCCCTAGAAAAGCACAGAACCAGATGAGAAGTACAAGATTTCATAAGCAGCCAAAGGAAGTACTGATTGCTCTGCTTATCTTCACTTAAGGTCACAGGTGTAGTATATTTGCCTGCAGAATTTTCCACCGTTTGGAGTTCTTCCTGACTTTTCCAGATGTTTTTTGCAAGAAGAGAAGCATGGCCATGGAAATATTTATATAAGGACTCACACTACTGGCATTTCTATAGTTGCGTTTCTTTACGTTGTTATTGCTGTTCTTTTTCTCATTCTTCACTCTTTTAGCTTTTGTTTCATTAAGGGAATATTCTGGTTCTTTTTTAAAAAATTGAAATATAGTCTACATACAAGAGTATATTAGTTTCAGGTGTACTGGGAATATTCCAGTTCTTAACATAAAGTTATCTCAGCATTGCATGAGAATTTTTTATTGCTGTGATATATGCTAGTTTTTAATCAGTAACTGAATTTTTCTTCTATATAATTTAATTACTAATTGAATTTACCTACCATCATTTATATATTTAGATTTTCTGCTCTTATATGGCCTTTCTCCAAGCTAATGAATCTTTATAATTGCTGAGTGTTTTTGAAGGAAAAAAAATATCTTTTATATTTTAACCCTATTATTTACATCTTACTTTCATTGTTATATTTCCTAATTCAATCATTAATGCTGCATCATCCTAATTTTCATACATTTTTTTTTTTTACTTATTGGTTCTCTATTTTTATTTCTTTTATTTTGGATATTACCTGCTTTATCACTGATTTTTTAAATCTTTAATGTTTTTATCCTCAGGTATATTTTTTTCTTTTTCTTTTGTGTTTCTTCTATTTTACTCACATTTTAATCTTCTACCTTCCTTTTCTTATTTTAATGACTACTTTCTCTTCTCTGGTTTTTACTTCACATTTTAATTTAACATTTCCCTGCTGGTCATGTCTCCAGGGAAAAGTTCACCCATGACCAGCTCTACTACTCTTCTTTCATAGCTGCTTCTGTGACCACCAGCTCCCTTAGTGGGTTTCTTGGAACAACCCTACTCAGGAAGGATTCAGATGATACAGATTTTCAGTATAGCCTTGGTTCCCTGCAGATTGATCATGTCCTTTACCACATATGTGGTTAAGGGCTACTTTTTTTAGGAAAAAAACAGTCCTTGAATTCATTTATTTCAAGTGATGGGGGAGAAGAAATAATTCCATTTATGCTTGGTTTAAAAAGTGCTACTTGACTTTTTAAATGCCTATTTTAAAGTCCATTAGTCACCTAAGCTACAAAGTGCAAGGTGCTACCCCACTATCACCATCTCTGTGACCACTGTGGGCATTTATCTCTGAAGGTTAAATATTTTAAAGATCACTCTTGACCAAAATATAAGAGAAAAGCATTCATATGTGAACTGAATAACTCTAAAAACAGTAAATTTTAAGTAACTTACACACAAAAAGTAAATTAGAAAACATTTAGCCAGGTATAATTCTGATTCTCTTTTAAGGAGAAATAGGGATTATTTCTAAGCATTTCTACTGTAAAACATAGAACCTACACTTCAGAAGTGGAGTTTTATAGGCAGGCTTTATATAAATTCCTCAAACTCAGAAAATAACTTCTTGTGAAGTCCCAGTGGGTAGAAATAAGAGCATTCCTTCTCAAAGTGTTTGACAGTTCTGCACATGGACCTAATCCATTTTTCTTTACTCCATTTCCACAGATTGTTCTGCCAGCAGATCTTTCTAATTTTTTTTTTTTTTTTTAACAGCATCACCTCTGATGAAACAATTCAGCTTATTCTGGCTTCTCTAATCATGGAACATACATGATACACTCAACAGATATACAAAGGCTTTTTCCATTTTTCCTCATCTACACATTTTCTGTTCAGTCAGGAACTCTGGTTGATCCTGGTATAAAAACCTGTTAGAGCAAATGTAGAATGGCTTCCATGATGCTACCAGGATATGGACAGCAGCAGGCACTGAAACTTGTATGTATTATATCCTGATCCCAAAGTTATTTCCCTAAGCTTATACAGCTCCCAGCACGATTTAAAATTGGAAATCTATGAGGTATGATAAAAGATGAGACAAGTTTTTTGTTTAGTTGTTGCATGTGGAATAAGTAATACATATGCACACATGCACACACATATGTGTGTTTAAGATGCTCACAAAATGGAGATGAGTATCAAAATATCACCTACTACTCAAAATTGATAGTTGATTATGTTTGTTTTGTCTTACACGAGAAAATATCATAGATATATTTAAGGTTTTCCTTCATCCCTAGCCCCATTCCCCTCTCCTATTCCAAGAGTAAATTTAATATAGCCTGTCAAACAGGTTTTTTACATTTCTTTATATTCATATATTATGTCCATTTCTCTGCAGATATATTCTCTTTAAAAGGTGCATATTAATATATTTCATTCTTTTTAGTGGTAATAATAATATGTTATGATATGTAATCATGATATTATATGTATTCCTGTTTAGGAACAGATGTGGTAGCTGAACAATTTGCACCTACTTCTAAGTTAGATATTTTGTGTCTTTTATTTTTTATTTTTTGACAAGAATCCCTAAACATTTTATTGTACATATCTACAAATAGAGATTGGACAATACATTCACATTACAAACAGTTGTTAATTTTTTTTACCACTAGAGTTTGCTTACATGTTCATGCCCTTATTTGTGTAAGCAGTGGAGACTTTACCATATTGATAATCTAATTACATTTTTACTAAGGATCAATAAAACACCTATACATTCTCTGTGTCAACTAATGGGAATTGGAAAACCTAACGTGCTGCTTTGGAAAGCATTTGAATCCTTTTATTGAAATTTACACTTATTAAAAAGGATGTATTTTTGAATCATTATACTTATATCAATAAAGATTATAGTGTTTCAATCAATTATAAAATGGAAAAGGATCAATTAACACTTAAAACAAAAATCCTTTTGGCAGGACTGGGAACAATGGTCACATCCCATGGTTCAGAAATAATTAACTTGCTCATTTTGGTGAGTTGCATTAGTTCTCTTTAATGTACGGTCATCGTAGAAAAGATCAAGTATAGAAATCTGGCTCTGCTTTGCTTGAGCCTTAAGAGTATTACCCTGATCCCCACACTATTGCCTCAAATTAGAAGGCATAATATGTCAACAGAAAAGTCCATAACAGATAGAAATACATCCCTTCTTCTCCTTCAAACTTTACTATCTTTCACTTCCAAAGAGGGATTACAGATAAAGACCAAAATCAAAACTAAATTATTAAACTGTATCATGGCCAATTTTTCTCAGTTTTGAAGCAACTTTTTTGGGGATTCCATCATTTCCAGTAAGTGTAGATATATCTAGCCTAATGAATAAGTATTGGAGTGAGAAATCAAAAAATAAGAAACATCATGCTCTTATCAAATATCCATTAATGTCTACGGATATTCCAATTTTTCCACGAAGTCTTCTCTGGTCACTCTAGACAGAGTAATAATTTTTTTTCTAAAACCCCACAGCATTGTGTCTACTCTTCTATCATTTTCTCTGTAGTATTTTAGTGATTAATGTCCATGACCAGTCTCCAAAATAAAATTATAAACAAGAGTGTCTTAACATCTTGGAATCTTCACTGAATAGAAAAGTACATGAAAGTATTATCCTATGAGGTAGCTGCTAGTATTATGCCATTTTATAGATAAAACACTGAGGTCTAACTTTAGGGTCAGAACCTACATTGTCTTGATTCCACTACCACGTACTTAACATATATATAGTGCTTGGTGTAATTGTGAGAGATTAGCAAACCAGTGTACAAGAGCTTCTGGGGCCAGGGTCCAAAGCCCTGTCCAAAATGGAGCTTGTTAATATTTTCACTTCACAGAAGTATCATTTTATAGGAAAGGTTATGATAGTAAGAATTCAAGGAATGAAACCAAGCCAGGAGCTAACTGATGAACCAGGTACCTAACTTAGAGGAGTTTAGCAGGAAGTAATGTAAAGAATGACAAAGCTTGGTATCAGGATGACAGAAAGACATTACAAATTGATCCACTGGAGGGTTCTAAATGATAATTATTGAATATGTAGTTGGATAGACTAGACTTAAAATAGAATAGACTTAGAGCATAAGATTTAGAAAGTAAGCTCCAAAACAGTGATTTTTATTTATTATATTCACGACTATACCTCAATGGCTACAACACTAACTTTGTATGTAGAAGGCACTAAACAAATAGTTATTGAATCATTGGATGAATGGTTATGAAGGTTTCTTTGAATGTATCAGGAAATACATTACAGCACCCAATTTTCAGTAGCTCCCTGCTTCCCCACCAGCTTCTCTCTCCTCAGGGATTCTTCATTTTACTACTTTGGGCAGTCACTTCCTTTCACTTTCACCACAACTAAATATAGGCTCCTGTCAGTCTCTAAAGTTTCTAAACACATTAAAAGTCATTCTATATCAAATTCAGGAAACACCCTGCTTTGGGAAAGTTGAGAAATGCTTCAAAAATCAAATGTCCGATGAGAGAGTCTGCAGAGATTAAAGAGCTTATATTTATAGTTGTTACTGCAAGTGAATGATGACAAATACTTCATTTGAGGTTAAATTATGTTTATAATAAAGAAAGGAGTAAGTTGGCTAACTGCTAAATTAGCAACTAAAATATTATCATTTGGTAATGTTTTTGATCATATCTATCAATAGATACATACATACATACCACATATATGTGTGTGTATATATATAAATAATATGCATATATATACATATACCATATATATATATATACACACACACACATACCATCTATAGATGGTCTAGATATGATAGATAGATAGATAGATAGATAGATAGATAGATAGATAGATAGACAGACAGACAGACAGACAGATAGATAGGCACACAATGTGATATTATTCAGCCTTAAAAAAGAAGGAAATCCTGTCATTTGCAAAAACATGGATGGACCTGGAGGGCATTATGCTTAGTGAAATAAGCCAGACAGAGAAAAACAACACATGATGTTACTTATATGTGGAATCTAAATTTTTTTTTTTTAATTTAAAAAGTCAAACTTGTAGAAACAGGGAGTTAGAAAAGTGGTTGCCAGGGTCTGGGGTGGTGGGGGAAATAGGGTGAGGTTGGTAAAAGGATACAAACTTTCAGTTATAAGTAAGATCTGAGGATATAATGTATAACATGGTGACTATAGTTGATAACACTGTATTGTATAATTGAAATTTGCTAAAAATGTAAAACTTAAATGTTCCCACCAAAAAAAAAATATATATATATATGTGAGGTGGTGGATATAGTAGTTAACTCAGTGGGGATTCCTTGCACAATGTAATCAAATCATCACATTGTACACTTTAAATATCTTATAATTTTGTCAATCATACCTCAATAGAGCTAGAAAAAAAAATAAGATTTAAGGAAAGATAAATGCATGTGTATTGAGTATAATTTTATTCTACATGACCAAATGAACAGTAGAATTTGAAGTCTCATCAGAAATATATTTTGGGGTAAGATTGCTAAGTCATATACTCAGAGGGTAAACCTGGCTCTACCAACAAGGGGCTAACTGATCGCTCATCGAGCAAGCCATGTAATGTGTTTGTAACTGGTGATGCTCCTAACTGTAGAACTGGGCACTGACTTTGGAAGAACAGCTTTCCTACTGTGTATGTATCGTTAAAAAACCTAAGATAAGACCAGAAGGAATGAGCTACAAAAATATTTAATCATCACATGAAAATAGCCTTTTCGTTTAGTTTATCCCTCACCTGCTCTGAAAACAAAGCCCAAATATATATGGAACTTTAGCCCTAACAGTGTATTTTTACAAACATAAGCTATTTGACTTTCATGATAATCTTGTGAAATAAGCTAGACAGGTCTAATTATTCCTACTGCTTGGATTGATAATTGAGATGGCCTTGAGTCAATATCACACTGACTACAACAAACATTGAGGAATCCAGAAAATGGCAGTAAAACAAAGAGTACAGGGGTTCATGTTATAGGAGGAAGGACAGTCTGAATAACTGAGAGGTTTGAGTATAAAGTTACAGAACATTTAAGATAATAGGCTTCAATTATAGGTATCTGAAAGATTTAAAATAAATATCTTTTTTTCTCAAACTAATCTCACTGCTTCCAAGCAATGGTCCTATTGAATATACATTTTACATTACTGGAGAAAATTGATATGCAACATCATACTATTGATTTAAATTATTCTGTTAAAATTATACTACAGGCTAATATATTAGTCTACCTAAAAAAAACTTTCTTTTCATGGTTGATCCAAAGTATACTTTTGGCACAACTTTTACATATTTTAAATTAAAAAGCTATAGATGAATGGATTTTAACTACATATGTTAATACGTAACATCTATTATATAATACATATAATCAACAAAAGAAACAGCAAATCATTATTCAGCATTTCTTATTAGGTATTTGCTGGGAAAATGCAAAAATTACTGAGGACGTGTTCCTATGTTTGGTTGAGTCTACTAGGAGGGAAGAATCACACACAAGACAAATATTATAAGTAAAATGTGTGAGAGGGGTTTAGAGAAAGAAGCCCTTTCTAAATATTAAAGAAAACTTTTTTTAAAGTTTCATGTTTCATCCTCATAAAAACATGCTCCTTAATAACTACCAACTACATGTTTTAAATGTCAGATATATTAGGTATAGTCTGTGAAATGGGAGTTATGTTGATCCTCCAAAGCAAGATTATAAATGAAATCCTCTCAAGTGTTAAATTATCACAGGCATGTCATGCTACCAAACTGAAGAAAAATGTCTTATGATTCAGCTCCACAATAGGAGATGTGAAAAACTGTAGCACAACAAGCCTCTAGCTTCTAACTACACAGCCAGCTTGTGAAATGATGGCCTCCCAAGGAGCACTAATGGCAAGAGATTTAGACTCATTTATAAAAGTGTTTTCAGCTTGCGGAGAAGATTCATTGCCATTCATTATCAGACAGCATCAATATCAAAATCAGTAATGACACTTCTGAACACTATTAAAATATTGGCAGTGAAGCCAAGTTCTTACATTTCAGCAAGCGAAGCAAATGAAAAATAAAAAAAAAAAAAGAATGCCAAAGCAGCTGCTACATAATGAGGTGAGGAATGCAATCAAGCACAAGATGGACAGCCAAAAAGCTTCAAGGGCAAACGAAAGTATAATGTGAACCAATGTAACATCAACATCAATTGCTTCAGAACATCAGCAGCAGACAAGCATCACTGGAGGGAACAATTAGTGAGAGTGACTTGATTTTGGAAAAATGAGCGTCTACAACGAAAACAGGAGATAACAGATAAAACAACAAAAAGCTCCAGGAGTAAGAGCTTTAATCATTCTCATCAAAAAAAAGTGCATGTGGGTAACATATAGGTCATTGTTAGCCTTCCTTGTCCTCATGCAAAATATCACCAGTCAGTAAGTTGATAATCTTTATGAATGCACAAGGCTCTAATGTATGTCAAAAATATAGTTCATTAAGCTGAACAGTTAGTGATTCAGACCAGAGATCTTTTTACAGATAATTAAGAAATCTTGCTTAAACAGATGGAGGAGACAGATGCTACTCCTTCTCAGTTCTCATATTTTCGGGGTCAAGCTATCCCATGATTTCTGTCTTCGCCAGATGTGATGTAAATATGGAAAAGGCATTTGATTTACTGGATGCTGTTCAGGCTGTTATGAAAGCTAAGTGGAGTAACTAAACTTTGATTTAATTATCTGGAGATAGGGGACAACAACAATAGGAAAAGTCATTTAGAAATTAACACAAGTTTTAATCATAGCAAAGACTTATATATTAACTCTGTAGCAGTCACTTGTCTAAATGTTTCCAAATATTAACTCACTTAATACTCATAAAACGTATACGAGGTAGCATTGAGCAATTTTTCACATCAGGATACTGAGATACCAAGGGGATAAAAGACTTGTCCAAAATCATACAGCTAATAAATGGCTATATTTTAGAGTATTATCAGGTCATTTTTTTTAACATCTTTAGTGGAGTATCATTACTTTACAATGGTGTGTTAGTTTCTGCTGTATAAAAAAATGAATCAGCTATATATATATATATATATATATATATATGGATATATATATCCATATCTCCTCCCTCTTGGGTCTCCCTCCCACCCTCCCTATCCCACGCCACTCGGTGGACACAAAGCACCGAGCTGATCTCCCTGGGCTATGCAGCTTCTTCCCACTACCTATCTACTTTACATTTGGTAGTCCATATATGTCCATGCCACTCTCTCACTTCTTCCCAGCTTACCCTTTCCCCTCCCCATGTCCTCAAGCCCATTCTCTACGTCTGCGTCTTTATTCCTGTCCTGCCCCTAGTTTCTTCAGAACCATTTTTTTTTTTAGATTCCATATATATGTGTTAGCATATGGTATTTGTTTTTCTCTTTCTGACTTACTTCACTCTGTATGACAGTCCCTAGGTCTATCCACCTCACTACAAATAACTCAATTTCACTTCTTTTTATGGCTGAGTAATATTCCATTGTATATAGGTGCCACAGCTTCTTTATCCATTCATCTGTCAACGGACACTTTCGTTGCTTCCATGTCCTGGCTATTATAAACAGAACTACAATGAACCTTGTGGTACATGACTCTTTTTGAAGTATGGTTTTCTCAGGGTATATGCCCAGTAGTGGGATTGCTCGGTCATATGGTAGTTCTATTTTCAGTTTTTTAAGGAACTTCCATATTGTTCTCCATAGTGGCTGTATCAATTTACATTCCCACCAACAGTGCAAGAGGGTTCCCTTTTCTCCACACCGCCTCCAGCATTTATTGTTTGTAGATTTTTTGATGATGGTGTGAGGTGATACCTCATTGTAGTTTTGATTTGCATTTCTCTAATGATTAGTGATGTTGAGCATCCTTTCATGTGTTTGTTGGCAATCTGTATATCTTCTTTGGAGAAATGTCTATTTAGGTCTTCTGCCCATTTTGGGATTGGGTTGTTTGTTTTTTTTGATATCGAGCTGCATGAGCTGCTTGTATATTTTGGAGATTAATCCTTTGTCAGTTGTTTCGTTTGCAAATATTTTCTCCCACTCTGAGGGTTCTCTTTTCGTCTTGTTTATGGTTTCCTTTACTGTACAAAGTCTTGTAAGTTTCATTAGGTCCCATTTGCTTATTTTTGCTTTTATTTCCATTTCTCTAGGAGGTGAGTCCAAAAGGATCTTGCTGTGGTTTATGTCATAGAGTGTTCTGCCTATGTTTTCCATGAAGAGTTTTATAGTGTCTGGCCTTACATTTAGGTCTTTAATCCAGTTTGAGTTTATTTTTGTGTATGGTGTTAGGGAGTGTTCTAATTTCATTCTTTTACATGTAGCTGTCCAGTTTTCCCAGAACCACTTGCTGAAGAGGCTGTCTTTTCTCCATTGTATATTCTTGCCTCCTTTATCAAAGATAAGGTGACCAGAGGTGGGTGGGTTTATCTCTGGGCTTTCTATCCTGTTCCATTGATCTATATTTCTGGTTTTGTGCCAAAACCATACTGTCTGGATTACTGTAGCTTTGTAGTATAGTTTGAAGTCTGGGAGCCTGATTCCTCCAGCTCCACTTTTCTTTCTCAAGATTGCTTTGGCTATTCGGGGTCTTTTGTGTTTCCATACAAGTTGGGAAATTTTTTGTTCTAGTTCTGTGAAAAATGCCATTGGTAGTTTGGTAGGGATTGCATTGAATCTGTAGATTGCTTTGGGTAGTATAGTCATTTTCACAATGTTGATTCTTCCAATCCAAGAACATTGTATATCTCTCCATCTGTATCATCTTGAATTTCTTTCATCAGTGTCTTATAGTTTTCTGCATACAGGTCTTTTGTCTCCTTAGGTAGGTTTATTCCTAGGCATTTTACTCTTTTTGTTGCAATGGTAAATGGGAGTGTTTCTTAGTTTTTCTTTCAGATTTTTCATCGTTAGTGAACTGGTATGCAAGAGATTTCTGTGCATTAATTTTGCATCCTACAACTTTACCAAATTCATTGATTAGCTCTAGTAGTTTTCTGGTAGCATCTTTAGGATTCTCTATGTATACTATCATGTCATCTCCAAGCAGTGACAGTTTTACTTCTTCTTTTCCAATCTGGATTCCTTTTATTTCTTTTTCTTTTCTGACTGCTGTGGCTAAAACTTCCAAAACTATGTTGAATAACAGTGGTGAAAGTGGGCAACCTTATCTTGTTCCTGATCTTAGTGGAAATGGTTTCAGTTTTTCACTATTGAGAACGATGTTGGCTGCTGTTTGTCATATATGGCCTTTATTATGTTGTGGTAAGTTCCCTATATGCCTACTTTCTGGAGGGTTTTTATCATAAATGGGTGTTGAATTTTGTCGAAAGCTTTTTCTGCATCTACTGAGATGATCATATGATTTTTCTCCTTCAATTTGTTAATATGGTGTATCACATTGATGGATTTGCATACATTGAAGAATCCTTGCATTCCTGGGATAAACCCCACTTGATCATGGCGTATGATCCTTTTAATGTGCTGTTGGATTCTGTGTGCTAGTATTTTGTTGAGGATTTTTGCATCTATATTCATCAGTGATACTGGTTTGTAGTTTTCTTTTCTTCTGATATCTTTTTCTGGTTTTGGTATCAGGGTGATGGTGGCCTCATAGAATGAGTTTGGGAGTGTTCCTCTCTCTGCTATATTTTGGAAGAGTTTGAGAAGGATAGGTGTTAGCTCTTCTCCAAATGTTTGATAGCATTCGCCTGTGAAGGCACCTAGTCCTGGGCTTTTGTTTGTTGGAAGATTTTTAATCACAGTTTCAATTTCAGTGCTTGTGATTGGTCTGTTTTTATTTTCTATTTCTTTCTGGTTGTCTCAGAAGGTTGTGCTTTTTCTAGGAATGTGTCCATTTCTTCCAGGTTGTCCATTTTATTGGCATATAGTTGTTTGTAGTAATCTCTCATGATCCTTTGTATTTCTGCAGTGTCAGTTGTTATTTTTCCTTTTTCATTTCTAATTCTGTTGATTTGAGTCTTCGTTTTTTCTTGATGAGTCTGGATAATGGTTTATCAATTTTGTTTATCTTCTCAAAGAGCCAGCTTTTAGTTGATTGATCTTTGCTATCATTTCCTTAATTTCTTTTTCATTTATTTCTGATCTTTATTTCTTTCCTTCTGCTAACTTTGGGGTTTTTTTGTTCTACTTTCTCTAAGTGCTTTAGGTGTAAGGTTAGGTTGTTTACTTGAGATGTTTCTTGTTTCTTGAGGTAGGATTTTATTGCTATAAGCTTCTCTCTTAGAACTGCTTTTGCTGCATCCCATAGGTATTGGGTCATCGTGTTTTCATTGTCATTTGTTTCTAGGTACTTTTTGATTTCCTCTTTGATTTCTTCAGTGATCTCTTGGTTATTTAGTAGTGTATTGTTTAGCCTCCATGTGTTTGTATTTTTTGCAGATTTTTTCCTGTAATTGATATCTAGTCTCATAGTGTTGTGGTCGGAAAAGATACCTGATAGATTTCAATTTTCTTAAATTTACCAAGGCTTAATTTGTGCCCCAAGATATGATCTATCTTGGAGAATGTTCCATGAGCACTTGAGAAGAAAGTGTATTCTCTTGATTTTGGATGGAATGTCCTACAAATATCAATTAAGTCCATCTTGTTTAATGTATCATTTAAAGCTTGTGTTTCTTATTTATTTTCATTTTGGATGATCTTTCCATTGGCGAAACTGGGGTGTTAAAGTCCCCTAGTATGATTGTGTTACTGTCGATTTCCCCTTTTATGGCTGTTAGCATTTGCCATATGTATTGAGGTGCTCCTATTTTGGGTGCATAAATGTTTACAACTGTTATATCTTCTTCTTGGATTGATCCCTTGATCGTTATGTCCTTCTTTGTCTCTTGTAATAGTCTTTATTTTAAAGTCTATTCTGTCTGATATGAGAATTCATACTCCAGCTTTGATTTCCATTTGCATGGAATATCTTTTTCCATCCCCTCACTTTCAGTCTGTATGTGTCCCTAGGTCTGAAATGGGTCTCTTGTAGACAGCATATATATGGGTCTTGTTTTTGTATCCATTCAGCCAGTCTATGTCTTTTGGTTGGAGCATTTAATCCATTTACATTTAAGGTAGTTATCAATATGTATGTTCCTATTACCATTTTCTTAATTGTTTTGGGTTTGTTATTGTAGGTCTTTTCCTTCTCTTGTGTTTCCTGCCTAGAGAAGTTCCTTTAGCACTTATTGTAAGGCTGGTTTGGTGGTGCTGAATTCTCTTAGCTTTTGCTTGTCTGTAAAGATTTTAATTTCTCCATTGAATCTGAAGGATATCCTTGCTGGGTAGAGTAATCTTGGTTGTAGGTTCTTCCTTTTCATCATCTTGAATATGTCTTGCCACTCCCTTCTGACTTGCAGAGTTTCTGCTGAAAGATCAGCTGTTAACCTTATGGGGATACCCTTGCATGTTATTTGCTGCTTTTCCCTTGCTGCTTTTAATATTTTTTCTTTGTATTTAATTTTTGATAGTTTGATTAATATGTGTCTTCGCATGTTTCTCCTTGGATTTATCCTGTATGGGACTCTCTGTGCTTCCTGGACTTGACGACTATTTCCTTTCCCATATTAGGGAAGTTTTCAACTATAATCTCTTCAAATATTTTCTCAGTCCCTTTTTTTTTTGCTTCTTTTTCTGGGACCCCTATCATTCAAATATTGGTGTGTTTAATGTTGTCCCAGAGGTCTCTGAGACTGTCCTCAATTCTTTTCATTCTTTTTTCTTTATTCAGCTCTGCGGTAGTTATTTCCACTATTTTATCTTCCAGGTCACTTATTCGTTCTTCTGCTTCATTTATTCTGCTACTGATTCCTTGTAGACAATTTTTAATTTCATTTATTGTGTTGTTCATCATTGTTTGTTTGCTCTTTAGTTCTTCTAGGTCCTTGCTAAACGTTTCTTGTATTTTCTCCATTCTATTTCCAAGATTTTAGATCATCTTTACCATCATTACTCTGAATTCTTTTTCAGGTAGACTGCCTATTTCCTCTTCATTTGTTTGGTCTGGTGGGTTTTTACCTTGCTCCTTCATCTGCTTGTATTTCTCTGTCTTCTCACTTTGCTTAACATACTGTGTTTGGGGTCTCCTTTTCGCAGGCTGCAGGTTCGTAGTTCCCGCTGTTTTTGGTGTCTGCTCCCAGTGGGTAAGGCTGGTTCAGTGGGTTGTGTAGGTCTCCTGGTGGAGGGGACTGGTGCCTGTGTTCTGGTGGATGAGGCTGGATCTTATCTTTCTGGTGGGCAGGACCACGTCTGGTGGTATGTTTTGGGGTGTCTGTGACCTTATTATGATTTTAGGCAGCCTCTCTGCTAATGGGTGGGGTTGTGTTCCTGTCTTGCTAGTTGTTTGGCATAGGGTGTCCAGCACTGTAGCTTGCTGTTCATTGAGTGGAGCTGGGTCTTAGCATTGAGATGGAGAGCTCTGGGAGAGCTTTCACCAGTTGATATTACATGGGGCCAGGAAGTCTCTGGTGGACAAATATCCTGAACTCGGGTCTCCCACCTCAGAGGCTCAGTCCTGACACCCGGCTGGAGCACCAAGACCCTGTCAGCCACATGGCTCAGAAGAAAAGGGAGAAAAAGAAAGAAAGAAAGAGAAAATAAATAAAATAAAATAAAGTTATTAAAATAAAACATTAAAAAAATTATTAAAATTTAAAAAATTAAAAAGTAATAAAAAAAAGAAAGAAGACAGCAACCAAACCAAAAAAAACAAATTCATCAGTGATAACAAGTGCTAAAAACTATCTAAAAAATTTTTTAAAAAGGACAGAAAGAACCCTAGGTCAAACGGCAAAAGCAAAGCCATACCGACAAAATCACACAAAGAAGCATACACATACACACTCACAAAAAGAGATAAAGGAAAAAATATATTTTTTTTTTAAAAAAGGAAGAGAGCAACCAAATTAATAAACAAATCTACCAATGATAATAAGCTCTAAATATTAAACTAAAATAAACATAAAACCAGAAACAAATTAGATGTAGAAAGCAAACCCCAAGTCTACACTTGCTCCCAAAGTCTACCACCTCAATTTTGGGGTGATTTGTTGTCTATTCAGGAATTCCACAGATGCAGGGTATATCAAGTTGATTGTGGAGACTTAATCCACTGCTCCTGAGGCTGCTGGGAGAGATTTCCGTTTCTCTTCTTTGTTCGCACAGCTCCCGGGGTTCAGCTTTGGATTTGGCCTCGCCCCTTTGTGTAGGTCCCTGAGGGCGTCTGTTCCCCACCCAGACAGGACGGGGTTAAAGGAGCAGCTGATTAGGGGGCTCTGGCTCACTCAGGCCGGGGGGAGGGAGGGGTACAGAATGCAGGGCAAGCCTGCAGCAGCACAGGCCAGTGGTGTGACATTGCAACAGCCTGGGCACGCCCTGTGTTCTCCCGGGGAAGTTTTCCCTGGATCAGGGGACACTGTTAGTGGCGGGCTGCACAGCCTCCTGGGAGGGGAGGTGTGGATAGTGACCTGTGCTTGCACACAGGATTCTTGGTGGCTGCCGCAGCAGCCTCAGCGTTTCATACCCGTCTCTGGTGTCTGCGCTGATAGCCACAGCTTGCGCCCGTCTCTGAAGCTCATTTAGGCAGCGCTCTGAATCCCCTCTCCTCCTGCTCCCCGAAACAATGGTCTGTTGCCTCTTAGGCAGTTCCAGACTTTTTCCCGGACTCCCTCCCAGCTAGCTGTGGCGCATTAGCCCCCTTCAGGCTGTGTTCACACAGCCAACCCCAGTCCTCTCCCTGGGATCTGACCTCCAGAGCCGGAGCCTCAGCTCCCAACCCCCACCTGCCCCGGCAGGTGAGCAGACAAGCCTCTCAGGCTGGTGAGTGTTGGCCGGCACCGATCCTCTGTGCAGGAATCTCTCCGCTTTGCCCACTGCACCCCTCTTGCTGCGCTCTCCTCCGTGGCTCCGAAGCTTCCCCCCCACCCACCCCCCTTCTCCACCAGTGAAGGGGCTTCCTAGTGTGTGGAAACCTTTCCTGCTTCACAGCTCCCTCCCAGAAGTGCAGGTCCCGTCCCTATTCTTTTGTCTTTGTTTTTTTCTTTTCTCTTTTGCCCTACCCAGATATGTGGGGAATTTCTTGCCTTTTGGGAAGTCTGAGGGCTTTTGCCAGCATTCAGTAGGTGTTTTGTAGGAGTTTTTCCACACGTAGATGTATTTCTGATGTATTTGTGGGGAGGAAGGTGATCTCCACATCTTACTTCTCCGCCATCTTGAAGTTCCCTCTCTGGGCTTCTGATGTTTGTGAGAGGCATGTCCTGAGACAAATCCCCAAATTTGTCAATTTCACTCTAGCCTGTGATTTCCCTGATAGAAAGCAGCCAAGTATAATTGAACAACATGAGCTTCGGATAAGTATCCTGTAGTACTGTTTTTCATCAGTGATTAATTCATCTGGACAGGAAGCAGTGTTTCCTAAACCTAAATCAATTACTTCCATACCAGTAAAATCCTTTCTACCACCAGTGAAATCTCACCCATGGAAAACTCATGTTTACCATCCATCTTCAAACGGTTGTGAAATTTAAATTTAGGGTTTCTATTAACTCATTTAAACTGTTAATCTAAAGGACTGAGGTTATGTGATTTTTTTTCCTGAACTAATTTTTTCAGATTCAAAGAGCCTAATATTATCGAGAAAATTACAAGTAGAAAGTGAATTAATCTATAGCAAAGTACAGATGCAAAGAAGATAAAATTCTTTATAAATATAGTTTGTTACTACCTTAGAGCTCAGTAAAAATTTCTTTATCTAAAAACCTTAAATTATCCCAGATATTCTAGGTTCAAAATATTCCTTCTCTCTTAACAGAACTCAGGAAAATACTTCCTGTTTTTCAAATACTGTCTCATTCAAAATCATTGAATCTGAGGTCTCCTTCCATTTACCTGATTGTATTATTTCAACTCATGCAGGTCTGGACGCTTGTTTCTTAGCAGATGGTAGGTTCAATAGTATGACTGTCAGGGTTGTAGAGAGCACCCTTATGGCTGGGTGAAGATTAGGAATAGTTATTACACTATTGGAAACACACACTCTAGACCCACAATGGAAAAGCTATTATGACAATTGGAATGCTTCTAGAAGAAATCCTATTTGCATAGAGTCTCTCCATGTGTCTCTTGGTTATTTGGTAGATTATGCTCTATTTTGAGAAACTTTAGTTCTTTGAAGGACCCTAATACTTAACTACCGAGGCTATGTTTCTTCTATATTCTAATAAATTACATTTTCAACACGGATACATCAAATGCAGTCTGAAAGTGAAGGTTGCAGCAAGTATTAAGCACTTGCCTGAAAATGATCTATGTAAAAATTAAGAAATCAAACTGTTTTCCAATTACCTATTACTTATAAGACCAAAGTCTGTTATATCTCTATCAATTACAGTTCTAAAAAAGAGAGTATAGTGCCCATTTAGTCTTAATCTATTTAAATATATATTCAAAACCTTTGGAAGAACATTGTAGTCCAATTTTACTGGATCCAATAAGAAAAATAGGAAAATATATGTGAGTTTATGAATTTGTATTCATGAACCCCTACACTGTTCTATCTCAATATAAAGCCATTGTTCTCTCCGCTCTCCTTTTTTTCAGCTATCCTTCTCTTCAATAAACAGACATGCCTATGGGGAACACGAAGACGGGTTCTCACAAAAATGATGTATATTGCAGAACTGCAGAACAACAATGTTACCGAAGTGCGTAGTATTACTGAATTAGTGAAATCATGTTTCAACACTCTATTGTGTGCATTGATATAAAAATAAGGTATACATGCACATTAAAATATATGTGTAAATATAAATACTTTGGAAGAGGAAAATCAATTACACTTTGAGGTGAAATCTTTCCTAAAAAAAAAAAAAGACCACAGTGCTGACTTTGCATTTCATCTTTAGAGTTACAATAGCTATCTGTAAAGGCAAGTAATTTATAGTTTACAGTTAACATACACTCAAAGGGATAAATGTATGGAACAGCAGCATAATAAAATCCTTTCCCTGTGGCTTCGCTACAGAATTCCCTAATACAAACTGAAATGGCTGAAATTGTATTCCTTAGCTGATTTTCAGCAACTGTGTATTTCCTTGTTACAGTATACATTATAATTCCTAGTGCTTTTAAATACATTTTTTCTTTGGACTCATGTAATTGAACCTCTCTGACAAAAACAGTTTTCCTTCATGACACACCCTCTTGGTATAGCATGCAATTTTTTTCTTCTAACTGTAGCATACGTATGCATATTCTACAAGCACAGCTTTCCAAATGCTAAGCAGTTCTTTAGAAGTGTCCACGCCCATTATGGTGGTTACACTCAGTGCTAAGTGAAACGCAGTCATTTGACACCCCAGACTTTGGTTGTGGTGGTAGAAATACACAAGACTACTTACAGGTATATTTAATGTATTTCACATATTTGTTTAAGTCTCATAACCCTAGGCTGAATATCTGGTATCATTAAAGTATATTTTAATTATACTTAAGTAGAAATTTTCAAAGATTTTTATATTCATTCTTGATGAGTAGGCAAAATATGTGCTATGCCCTATTAAGTACAAATGATATTTATAGTGAAAACACCCCAACAAGTACTGTTGATTTGTATATAGATATACATTACATGCAATCTTCTCCATCTGAACATAGGCCATGGTTAATATACACACAAACCAGTTCTTAGGTGTTTTGTCTTAATAGCACTTAGTATCACCTACATAGTGTCATATCAAAACATACTGAATGAATAATTTGAAGAATATGCTACTTCACTCATTCTAGCAACATCATTTTTCAGGCAGGATATAGGATATCCTTACTTGAAGAGTAACAAAAATGTGGGCTTATTCTCACCTGTCATTTTCTAATAAATTATAACTATGCCATATTACCTGCTTGTTATTTGTTGACTTTTAACTAAATTGGGGAAAAGGCACATGACTTCAATGTTTTGGAGTTTTTTAGATGCCAGATTGGCTTTTGGGATAAAAATCCAAACTTAGATACAGAGAACAAATGATAATATAGAACTCCAAAATGATGAGAGTAATGAATAAACATAGAAATTATTACTATATTGGTATACTATTACAAACATGCTGAGTTTTTTTTTTTTTATGAGACCTATGTAGAAACAGGAAGATATACTTATTGCTATATGTTTACTGATCAGTTTGGGCCTCCACATATGATGAAACAGAAAGCCTCTGAAAGTTAAAGAAATGACAAAAAAGATAGAAAATAGCTTTTCTCAGTAGGAAGACAAAAACATTGAAAAGTGACTTGGCTAAATTCAATTAAGGTATGCCCCAGCTTCACTGAATACCTCTCAAGTTAAGAATAGACTTAAATTTTGTGAGGAAGGTTTAGATAAAGGATAAAGGAACATCTGTGGTTGCAAATATTATGAACTTTAGAACTGGTTATGTTAAAATCTCCTAACACAGGATTCTGTAAAACGCTTATACACTTCTAGTTGTCTTAGAACTTTAAATTATGTAGTACCCTTTTAAGTTCTTTCTAAGCTCTACAGTTCTATGAATATAACTATAAAAATACAGTCTTCAAAATCCAAGATTATGTTTTAATGAAATAACTGATTATTAAATTAGTTGCAATGAAATAACGGACTTTCAGAAGAAGCTGCAATTTTTGTGGTAACCACAGTGTTACAGAGACACTAGAAAACTGTGATACCATCTGGCTAAACTCTCCCATTTTTTCACTGAAATCTGAGACTCAGAGACAGAGGAGGAAGGAGGGCAGGAAATTTGTCTTCTATATCTGCCTATGTTTTTAAAATTATTATGAAGAAAATAGGCTACACAGTATCTAATTTAATCCTCTACCAACTCTGCGAAACAATATTACACTCCATATTTTATAAATGAGGAAACTGAAGCTCAAGAAAGAGTGAGATGGCTTGTTCAACACCACACAGCCAGTCAATGGCAAAACTAGGACCAGAATCTAGTTTCCGTCTTCTAAGTCTGGTGCTTCTTTATAAATCCAGAATTTTGTTTAAAAATGAACTACTACTATTCTACTCACTACTTCTGCACATAAAATGTTTCCAGTGTCAGGTTATCATGCTTTATAAATTCCATAACTTTCCAAGGGCAATATGAAGAAAATCAGTGACTGATTCAAACTTCAGTTCCACCACATACTAGTGTGTGATCATGGGCAAATCACTGAGACTCTGCACCTCAGTTTCCTCACTTGTTACGGAGGGATTAAAATGGCACTGATTTCATTAGGGTTGTTGTGAAGATTAAATGTGATAATGCACATAAAGTGCTTAGAACAGTGCCTAACACACACAAACACACACACATGCATATAGTATGCACTCAAAAATTTTGCTCTTCTTTTTGTTGCTATCTCTGAGTCAATGCATAATTAAAAAGTAAGGGAAATATTAAATAATGTTTCTCTACTAAAGCCTGCATTCCAAAGAATAGCCCAAAAGGTTTTTTTTCATATATTCATTACTTGTATTTTTATTGGAGATTTCTCTTTATGTCAAGTTTATTGACAGTATGTAAAAATGGAGATTTAGAGCATATTTTCTTAATATTTAATAAATTGATATGCCAACTATTAGTTTTCTGACTACATGAATATTTTCATTGATAACAGAAAATACAAAGTGCAAACACCTTGAAGAAAGTCTTTCTTGCCTTCTTTATTTTTTATTCTTTTTTTAAAAAAGCTCAACAGTAATCCCTTTAAAATTATTAAAAACTAATTTTTGGATGAAGTGTAGAGATACATATTTTAGGTGCAAAAATAACCACAGTCAAAAATTTTATGAACCCCTCCCAGAAAGCACAGTATTCAATTCCAGTTAAATTTTTGTTTCAAATAAACATTTGAAACTAGGCCACATCCTGCTTTATGCGTGCCAAAAATGAAAATTTCAAAATCTAAACTCATGTTCTACTTCCTAAGCACACACACAAGTTATCTTAAATTTAATCTAGCCAATTTTGAAATGACTATTACAGTTTTGAAGAAAAGATATTTTCAAACATAAAGTGAGTACAATGTAAATCTAAGTCAACATGAAATCTGACAGAGATGGTCATATTATACAAAACATGAGCAACTCCACTGACAGATCAGTATATGACAAGAATTTCTACAGATGAAAACTTCAGTATTAAATGTGGAAACCTGCAGCACTTTGGCACCTACTGGGATTTGGTGACAAGAAGCCAAAGCCATTTTCAACGGCCAACAAGAGAAGTGAATAAAGCTCTCTTTAACTCTCCCATATACAGGGATGACCACATTAATGTTTACCTAAAGAACTAATCACAGCCACCTGCTTCTCAGACTATCTGACGGCCTAGTTCTATGATCCCAACAACTGGAGAAACGACATTTGACAAGGACACAACAATCACGAGTTTTGTTCTCAATTCTTCTACCAATAATAGGTAAGTTCTTGTACAGTCTTATTAATATCACTATTCACTATTAATTAATATCACTATTCATAAACACTATTCAAAGTTACCTTGAAACTTTGATCAAGATAAATGATAAAGAAGATCAAGAACAAATAGCTCATTCCCTGTCCATAGGCTTTTGCATTCATTTCTGTCTCTGACACTGCTTTTTGAATTATATGAATACCTTTCTTTGCAGAAATCACAATGCCAACTCTGTCTTCATCACACACACTTGTAGATTTCCTAGGAACAACTTCTGGGGGACACTGTTTTAAAAAGCCAGATCACTCAGACTCAGGCAAGAGGGTCCCCTGTCCTAGGCCCACAGACACTGATCTCCTTCCAGTCACAACCCTCCCCAGGCCCCAGGGTCTAGCACACCCAAAGCCCATATTCTTTTATATAGATCATTCTCTGGGTTGCAGGAACTCCCATATTCTCTATCTAAATGGCTCTGAAATTACTTCCAGGGATCTTAAGTCCATCCCGATCCTAAGAGGAAATTCATTACACATGTGTATACCCCTAGGCCCAAGGGAGACCAGAGGGGGCATTTTGTCAGAGGTTAGAAGTATAGCTGGAAATTGGCCATGCAGGCTAAGGTTCCCATGTGAGTACATAGGTGGTGCTGAGTGGAAGCAGGATAAAAAGAGAAAAGGGGCAGGTCATGGGCCCGTAAAGGGAATTAGATTCTTGCATGAAACTGTAAGGTGACAGAAAATTCTAAATTTGAACCTCTCCTTCTTACTCCTTGCAAAGCTGTATTTGTTAAGACAGGAGACAGATAACATATAATTTAAAAGCTTGTTAGCTTGATTTATAACCTTAAATATTTAGACTTTTATCATACAGCCCTCCATTTGTACTTTTGCCTCAGGTCATGAAATGCTAGGTGTTAGCTTGAAGGAGGCCAGTGGAGTTTACCTGCTCAAAATGCTATCATTCGTAAAGTGCATAAGAGAATCTTATTATTCCTCTCTGCATGTCAAAATTTAACCTTTTCTCTCAGGATTTTAAGTGAATAGGAAAGGAAGAACAGAGAGTTCAGACAGCATTGGCCAAATTCCATAGTTTTTAAATTCAGAAAATGATAGCAATCTTTATTAACACTTATTACTAGACACTTCACCCTAACTTTGCTGGTTTTTCTATGGTTACTGAACATTTCTCTCCATACCTCAAGAGCTCCAGTATGTTCCTTGTTATATTTGTATAGAGATCATCATGGCATAGACCTTTAAGTCAATGAAAGCTCAACTTAAATGAGTTCCATGGGACCTAAAGCAAATTAAAAAACAGATTCAACATCAGGAGTACTTTTAGACACTAAACTTTTAACTTCCATATAAACCACTTAGGTAAACTGGGTCAGAGAAAATCGATGATTGGCTGATCTAATATTTTGGAGAGCCTAAAATATCCTTTGTGCTGATAAGAGACACATCATATTACCCTCTAGGGGGCTCCACTCTGGAGCAAGAATGACCTCATAATCACAATGCAAAGAAATGGAATCCTTTGTAGTTTATGACAATATAAGAGTAACTTTGCTGTACACCTGAAACTAACACAACATTGTTAATCAACTATACTCCAATATAAAATAAAAAGTTAAAAAAAAGGAAAAAAAAAGAATAATTTAAGCTACCAAATAATATTATTTGAAGATAAGATATGTTTTTCCCCAGTCCTGTGCATTTGACTGTATGGAATCATCGGAATGAATAAAGTTGCTAACAATTTAGGAACCTTGAAACTTCCTGTGTAAATTCTATCAAAGAATATAGTTAAAGGAAGTTTTCTGTATTGATAATGGCATTTCTTTTACAGTTGGAAATCATAAATACTTATTTAATAGATTTAAATAAAGGCAAGATACAAATAGGAGAATATAAATAGTAACATATTAGAGTACAACAAGATATTGTAGGCAGATGATAAGGGATCTGAAAAACATTTCAAATGACTTTGAATAGTTGAAGGTTTATAATGTAGGAAAGGTGCTAGTTTTAAAATTATTTCAATCAAAATATGCAATTATAGCCAGAGGGTCACAAGTTATAAGAATGCAGTTCTTCCTTAACTACATTTTAAACAACTAGACTACTGGAAATGAGACTTGTGCTTTCTGGGCAGTAGTTGTCTATTAGTGAAAAAATGGAGAATGCAAACTGTAAGCTATATTTAGGAGAGGATGTCTTTATAGGTTGGGAGGCTGAATAGGGAGACTTTGAAAGTTTATGTCAATAAGCAGATTCATAGCTAATGAGTTCCTGAAAAAAGGCAATAATATCAACTCTAGATCTTCCAGGGTCTGAATTTTCTGTTTTTGCATTATATAAGGATTTCTTACATTTGTCTTTTCCACATCTGTCCTCATTTAGCAAATATTTATTAAGTGTCTATTATATGTAAATCCCTGCGTGCAGGGCTGTGGGGAAAAGAGAAATGAACATCATCCAGCCTATTACATGAAAAATGCCCCAAAAGAGAGTTGAAAATGAAGTTAAATATTCAATCGGTTATTATTGCAGTTTGCTAGGAGCACCTCTTAAAATTTAAGACTGACGTGGGAAGTCAGGGGATAGAAAAAAGAAAAACAGAAACAAATGGTAAAACCAGCTTTCTGAAATACCTATGGTCTTATAACTATCCAGACACCCTTCCTCCACAGCACAGTAGTACCAATGATTTTGAGATGGTTTTGTTTCTCGGCTTAGAAAAATGGATTATTAAAGAAAAAGACAAAAGAAGTATACACGCATATATTTTACAAACAAAGACAGGAGTAAATTATTTTGTGATTTGTAAAATGTAATCACAGTGCAAAATGAAATTGCTTTGGAATCACAATGATGAATTTCACACAATCCAATATTCATACCTATGTCTATTCAGAACTGATGGCTGGCTACTAAAGATAAACCTTGGAATGGAACTGGTGTATGAACTGCCACCCTAGAGAAAACCTCCACATGGTCATTCTTCCAGAGCAGACAAGTAACTCATATATTCTGAAAGCTATATTACCTTGGCTTCTAGCTTTAAGTAGCCCCTATGCCTCAAAACAAACATTTCCATTTCCAGCATCAATTCTTGATTTCCAAGGAGAGTTCTGATGAAAATGCATGAGTTCCCTGTGAACTGTAGGTTAACTAGGATCACGTGAACTTGTTCTAATTTGTGCACTGATTCTAGCAGCCGTGTGAAGTGGGCAAGTCACTTTACATTTCTGGGCTCAGTTTTTTATCTGTATAAGAGGATGGTTTCATGAACACTGTTACAGGTTTATATTTTGTGAACACTATGATCAGTTGTAAGGGTCAAGTCTTCTCCAATCAAAACTCAATTTTGATAGGAAAAGCAAATTCGGCCAAAAAACTACAAATATGACCATAAATGTGTCCTAAGGTATAAATTTCAAGTAGTCCTAAAATCCAAACACATTTCTTACGAGAACAATATTTTAAAGCAATTAGACACAAATACCTGTAACTTTGGGTTTCCATCTATACATGGCATATGAAATGCACATTAAACCTTTAAATTCATATGTGCCACCCTAACAGTAGACAGTAGGTAAAAATGTATTTCTATAACGCTTAGCATTTAAATAATATTTTTACACTTAAGCATTTTAAGCTTTTCCACGTATTCATCTTGGCATGGTTGTTGTGAGATAGCTAATATTATGCCCCATTTCAAAAACTATAAATAGAAATAGCCTAGCCTATTAACCTGGACTTTACTACAACTAAAGTTTACTACTACTAAATGATTTGCATACTGTTAGAAATAGAATAACAGAAGCTATTCATGTGCTCTATTCCTTTCACACTATATCTCCTAAGGAAAATAAAACTATTATTGTGATTACTATAAATGAGAAAAAAATTATTGATTCCATTTTACAAACTGCTTAATAAAATATATTTTAAATAAGTAATATATCAACATATATCACTAAAATGTGGAGAATAAAACAGTGGACATAAATGACTGCAATCAAAATTAGAAAAGAATGTCTAGAGTGGAAGTTTGGAAGTATACCTAGCACAAATAATAAAACTTTGGAAGTTTACCTAGCACAAAGAATAATACCATAGGATAGAAATGCTATATGGACAAAAGAGGGAAAAAAAGGTAGGAAAAAAATGAAAGTTTGTTGTTTCCACTCAATGAGGGGAAAAAAATCAGTGACTAAACAGAAATGTGTATATCAAAAAGAGTTAATGAGAAGTAGAGAGAAATGTGAATATCAAAAGTACGAGGTGAGTTAGAAAATTTAGTTACCTAACAACAGATCCAGCAAGGCAAATAGGGACCAGGAATAAGTGAAATGGGAACTAATGGCAGACACTGGTGGTGTCATTCAGGATAGAAAACAAACTGAGGAATCAATATTTCCTTCAAATTCTAAATTTCAGATCTGTACATTATTAATCTAAGAACTTAAGACAATACTAGTTCGTTTAAAAAGTTAAAACAGTGAATTCTAAGATGAATTCAACCCAATGCCTTGAGCATTAACCAGAAAGAAATGAGACAACTAATAAATACAATAACCAAGATTTAACATGCACAGAAAATGCATGTCATTCTAAACAGCTGTCACCACATAAATGAACCTTAAGTTATTTCAGATATAAATCTTTTTTAAAAAGCCCTCTATAGAAATGTAGGTTGAAGAGTGTTCAGACACAAGCTACAGTGGATTTACACAATGTTTCTGCACAGCTACCTGCAGGAAAAAATGGCATTCATCAGATACACTCAGAACAAGAAGTCAAACAAGTATTCCTTTATACCAGTGCAACTGGGAACTTAATAGAGATGGCAAAGATTAAAAAATATTCTCAGAGAAAGTGAGTAATCAAAATATCTTTTGTATATTTAAACTTAATTTTCTTTTATTTTTATTACACTAAAGTGATTGCCACCACAAATACTCCATTTTTGAGACCTGAAATATTATTAAACTAAAAGTTGCTATACATACATGAGCTCAGGGACATAAATAGATTATTTCAGTATGAATTTAACAAAGATTGAAGAGAAGCTCTTCCACAATAGGAAACATCCTAAGGCAAATAGAAAAAGGGGTTGATATGTCACAACACCTCTTTCCCATTATGTCTAAATACAGCATGGAATAGTGAGAGTATCAAATTATTTTAGCCTTTACAACTGAGATAGAAAAGAGGCATGAAGCTCACAGGCCTTATCATTTCCCTATATGCCCTGGCCAACTTAATTTTAGTAGTTAGCATTTTTTTCCTCACTAAAACAAAGGACAATATTTTTAATTAATGGCTGCTAAAAGTTAAATCGATTTAAATGTTTGATATAAATTAGACATAGCTAGATTTTTAAAACATAATTTTATTTTTATTATTTGATGAGCAAAACAGAATATCTGATGAGCAGAATCACAATTTTGAAAGAAGAATAAAGAAATAATTTTAAATGCATGGGAGGTGCTCTTTTATTGTTATCAAAATAAAATTAAAGCATCAAGTCACTACTACTACTATTACTGATAGCTTATTGTGTAATGTTTACTGTGTACAAGCAATATTGTAGGTGTTTTTCATGGTTTTTCCAAAGTGTTTTCAATTGAAAAATTTAATCAAATTTAGTGGTCATTAAATTAAAATGTGTTTATATATTATAAAAACTGAAAATCTGATAATGCTAAATTATAGGAGTTGTGATCTTCAAGATATGAACCCAAACTATCTTTGAATCCAAGGCCATGTTTGAGAGGTCAGAGGTAATTAAGTAGTGGGAAGGAAGTGAAAATGAAAAAGGTGAAACAGGCCTTTATATCCTCCCAACAGTGTCTTGCGTATTATGTGTATCTTGTGGATGCTTCATGCATACCAACATTGTGATGTCAAGTGGTGTTTCACTGCCAAAGTATTTTCTCTCTTGAGTAAAAACTTACTTGGGCGGAAGTATTAAGCAATGGGGATGCCCACTGGAAGAACCACCTGCTCAACAGGTGGTATGACTGAGCTCAATACGTCACAACAACCCATGTAGAAGAAACAACTAAGTGACTAGTTTTCCATTAAAACAAAAAGAGATACGTGGTATTACTTCCCTAAAATAGGCTAGTTAGACATCTTTATCAATTTTACAGGATTTGCATCACGGTATTTCATTAGATGAAAAAAATAATTTCCAACTTAACCAATATGCCAATTGCTAAAATGTGTGAATACATGTCAAAGAAATAAATGGAACATGGTATTTACATAGACTTGTCCGAATTCAGCTATATTTTGAGTTTTGCTAAAAATAATTTTATAATCATATCTGTGTTGGCACGGATACCACAAACCACAACATTGGTAATCCTTGGAGGGGTGTTTGGACTTGTGGCAGCAGTGTGCTGTACTGCCTGCCAATGGGGCCCTTATTTACTGGAAGCTTCTATTTAATCCAAGTTGTCCTTATCAGAAAAGTGTTATTCCTGACAAAAAAGAGGTTTTGTAATTTTATATTCCCTTTTGCTTGATGCTAACATTTCTTTCTTCTTCCACAAAAACATATATTATATATATATAATATATTTTAATATTAAAATATGTATATAAAGATTGTTTTCTACAGCAGAATTAAAAGTGCTGTCATTAGGTGTAAAATCTGCATATTGTTCTGATGCTGCCATAACTGAGGGCTGTGTTTTGGTTTGCCAGTACTTCTCCGTGTGGCATGCCTAAGCTCCCATGTGAAGCTAGCTCAGGCATCACAGCATTAGTACAAGCTGGTTTGTTGCCCTTGACCTTCCTCTCTCAGGTTGTTCTTTCTCCTCGAATCTCCCTTCCTTTCCCTAGTATCTTTCCTTCTCCCCTTGGCAGAGGATTGACCTAAGGTGTGACACAGAGGAAAGACTGGTGGTGAGTGTCAGGAGATGTGGCACTAGTTTTGGGTTCTGTAATCAAGTCATTATTTAACTTTTCACACAGCAATTTGTCACTCAGGGTCTTAGTTTCCCCATCTGTATATTGAAGGCAAAGGGTTCAGTAATCTCTATAGCCCTTTCTGAGTCTGAAAAGCTATCATTCTGTGAGCAATAAAATACCCATCCAGGCTTACCTTTTGGGCTCACGGCCCTAAAGGGAGAGCCAAAATAAAGGCTTATATCATTCTATTTTAGACATGTTTACATTTCATTAGCTGCCTCTTGAGGAAGCAAATGTCTTCAAAACTTCAAAAGAATGACTGAGTCTGTAATGAAAGAATCTCAGAACACAGTGTGAGAATTTTGGATCTCTCTCTGAAGTCACCATTTAAAAGATAAGAATAGTCCTGCATATTGCCAATGGTCATGACAGAGCTTGGAATACAAGGCCATTTCACTATTGAACAATCTGAACACTCATTCAAAGAATGAATGTGGATAAAAACGGTTGAGTCTGTATTTAAAAGCAATTTTACAGGCGGCTAAGATGTTATATGCAGCTTCATTCCTTCCAGGCCACTAATGTATATCCCCACACAAATGCTAGTTCCCAAGTAATTCTTCTTTCCCATTCCATCTGCTATACAAAGGGGGAAATTTTTCTATATGTTTACTAGCAAGTGTGATAGAAAATCCTGCTCACTCATATAAAGGTGGTAGGTTTTTAGTAGCCAAGCTAAGAAGTGCTGTGAATTAGAGGCCTTTGTTGATTCATCAGAGCCCTTTTACTTTTCCATCAAAACCACCACAGTAAACAAAGTAACTATACTGGACCAAGTTATGCTAGTGGCACAAACACCTCCTTTAACAACTGAACTGTCTGCTGGAGAACGACCACTCCTTTAATTACACCTCAGAAGTGTATGTACATAATGAGAAAAGAGCCAACTGCACTGCCTGAGCCCCTAAAGTGGATTGGCTCTGGACCAAGTCCTTTGTGTCAGTTCTTTCTTCTTTCATCCTCCCTAAACTTGGTGCTGTTATATAAGATCACCCTACTTCTGCTTTCTTTCTTATCCCTTTTCATGTCCTCAGATAAATTTCTTACTCCTGCCCCCACTGTTTTCAACCAACAACATTTTCCAAGTTGAAACACTTTCCCGTTCAACATACAGTCTGTTCAACAACTGAAGCACTCAGACTCCATGCCTATACCACTCATTTATCCATTATTAATTTATCCATTCATCTAATGTATTGATCTATGATGCCTTTGCCACTGGTGATACAAAGACTATAAAAGATATGGCCTATAATCAAGGGAACCTCACAAATCATGGGGAGAGAAATCTAAAATGAGGATACATTATGATAGATTATGTAAAATTTCCCAGGATATCAGAGGCGAGAACAGCTATCATTCTTGAAAGAGGTGGCAAAAACTTTGCTAAGAGGCTACATGATATACTGCTTTGAATTATTTGATTTATTACAAAAAGTTCAAGAAAACAATAACCTTATCTTAAAGGTCATTATATCTTCTCAATAGTACCTTGTAAATAATGGATACACTGTGGGTGCTCAACAAACACACACATTTTAACTGTGCATCACAGCATCATGACAGAGATACAAGCTGGTTTTTGTAGCACTTGACCTTGTTCTCTCAGGTTGTTCTTTTTTCTCAGATCTCTTCTCTTTTCACAAGTACTTTTCCCTTGTTTCTTTGACAGAAACTTCCAACAATGTGGCACAGAGGAAAGAACTGGTGATACCTAGCTCAGATGCATAGACAACTTGGTCAAGGCTAGAGTTCATATTTGTGATTTCCGTGTTTGCCTCTTATTTTGACCCTCATACATGATCAGAGGTGGTATTTCTGATACTAGCTGGCTATTTTGCAAATGGATCTACTTGTTCTAAAAAGATCCCACATGCCTCATCTTCAAGTATGAAAACAATCTACCGCTTCAGTCCTATAAGTGAATGGTTCCCCAGTCTTTACATCTTTGGGCATTTATTTACGTATAAATATATTCATTGAATAGTTGCTACTTGGACAAGAGTTGTGGGGGAGAGAGAACTGAAAAGTGTCCCTATCTTGGTTGGAACAACTGTTTCTTCTCCCCTTTCCCACTTTTCAAGGGTTAGCCCATCCTGCTTACCTCTGTAACACTGCTGATCCAATTTTTAGTAGGGTAATTACTTTTAGGCATGTCTCCTCTAAGCAAACTGTCCATTCATTGAATACAGGCCTGGCAATGGGCCTGGATCTGAATGATTTTTACATTTGAGGAAACATATCCAATGAAGTTAAACAATGTAGCCAAGATCCCAAGGATGTTAATTGTGATTTTCCTTCTTATAGGCTTCAGAGGCAGAGAACAATAACAGACCTACTCAGGATAGGTTTAGAGAATGTGATTTCATTTTTGCTCATTACTCACCTCCAGACTATATTTTAAAAGGCTACGAATTCAGGAGGAGTTGTGAAAAATTGGTAGATAGTATCAATTTACAGACAGAGTTTCTGGATCACTGGATCACTCTCTCATTACCCTAAGTCAAAACTTTCTTTTCCCAACTCAGATCCAGTCTGTGTTTACTGGAGTCGGGGAGGCTGTATTTCTAAGAATCCCTCTATATGAGGCTGGCTGGGGGAGGAGAGTTTAGAGAACAGGCTGTATTGGGAAGGGCCTATATATCCAGTTGACCACAGCAAGGATGTAATGTTTCCCTTTGGCCTAGTGGATTTATGAAAAGAGGTTGTCTTGAGAGTTGAAAGAGATTCTTCCCTAAAAGGTTTCCTGTAAGGTAAAAAGGGCCCCTGACAGATAGCACTTCTGGGAAGACAGGGTCTAAGAGGAAACTGTAAATTGTCAGTCAGAGACCTATGTTAGAAATTGTCAGTGGTGGAAAATATCAGAAAACCCACAAAAGTGTTTCATGAGAAAAACAAATTGAGGCAACTGAAACACAGAGCAGTTTGACACCAGATTAAAAGTACTAGATATCTAAAACTGTTCTATTTTCTTATTTCCTCCTTTACCATTGGGTCTGAAACTGGAAGACCCAGAAGAAGCAGCTAGTTGATGAGAAAGAAGGCTGGGCAAAAAAGAGGTGAAATCTACTGGTTCCTTTCCCCAATATACCAGGATTGAACTAGTGGGGGGATGTTAAAGGGGGGGGAACCTTAAAAGTGAATAAGAAAATAAGGCTGTATATTAGACTGCATTAGACTATTCAACAGAAAGAAAAAAGTCTATTTTTAATACCTAATAGTGATTAGAAAACTAGGAGGAAAGCTAGGAGCTGGGAAGAATCCACAGAATTTGTTTCAAGGGTTAACAGTAAGAAAGAATCAAGTTGCTATATGTTTGTATACTACTAACTTGTTCAATAACTGGTTACACCAGCTATTGGTAGAAGCTAAGTTTGACTCAAAACCCACTGCTATCTTTATTCTCACTTTAAAAAAAAATAGGAATACCCATTTGTTTAAAAAACGATGGAGAGTAAGACTTTAGGAAAACTGTATCCAAATGCCATTTTCAACCTTGTTTTGGCCTTGATTCATGAGAAAAGAAGGAAGAAAGGAATGAATGAAGAAGGAGTGGGAAGGAGGGGAGGAGAGAGAGAAGCAGGAAGGAAAGAAAAAAGGGAAAGGAAGGAGGGAGGGAAGAAAGGAAGAAAGAAATCAATTTTCAAAATACATCTATGAGACAATCAGGGCAATTTAAATATGGACTGGGTATTTGATATTAAGGAATTATTAGTAATTTTGTTATGTGTGATAATGACAAGGTGGTTATATTTAAAATATCCTTCTATGTAAATTAAGCATACTGAAATATATATGGTTAAATGATAAGATGTCTGGTTTGATACTGTGATTTATAATAAGAAATATATATTTGTTCTTTGTCCTGTTTCTGCAACAGAGCTTCTAAAACCCTTGGAATTTCCCAAGTGTGAGAGCAATAGAGGTATCTCTTGTTACATTAACAAGGCAACTTTTGGAAAGCACCTAAGAATGGGGGCTGGTTGCCAGAGAAGCCATTCAAGTGATTAGTGTTGGAAATTTCAGTCCCACCCACCCCCCCGACCTCTGGGGATGGGAGAGGGCCTGAAGTCTAGGTCAATCACCAATGGCCGTTGATTTAGTCAATAATGCCTATTTAATGAAGCCTCCCTTAAAACCCAAAAGCACAAGGTTCAGAGAGCTTCTGGGTTGGTGAATGTGTGGAGATACAAGGAGAGTGACACACCTGGAGAGGACATGGAAGCTCAGTACCCTTTCCCCATCCTTTGCCCAATGCATCTCTTTCATCTGGGTATTCCTGAGTTACATCTTTTTATAATAAACCAGCGATCTAGTAAGTAAATTGTTCCTTGCGTTCTGTAAGCCACTTCAGAAAATTAATCGAACCCAAGGAGGGATTGTGGGAACTTACAATTTGTAGCTGGTTGGCTGGAAGCACAGGTAAGAACCTGGACTTGCAACTGGAGTCTGAAGTAAGGGTGGTGGGGGAGGGACAGTCTTATAGAACTGGACCCTTCACCTGTAGAATATAAGACTACCTCCAAGTAGAAAGTGTCAGAGCTGAGTTGAATCGTAGGACAGCAGCTATTGTCCAGAGAATTGCTTGGACGCCAACAACACATTGGAATTGGGTCCAGGATCCTAATACTTGGTATTTGCTTTAAAATACTCCAAAGATGGGGGAAAAAAGTAGTGGAGATAGATGAAACAAACTGGAAAAATGCACATAATTGTTGAAGGCAGGTTGAAGGTAGATCATGGGTACGTAAGACTGCATTGTTCTATTTTCTCTATTTTTAAGTGTGATTAAATTTTCCATAATAAAAAAATTTAAATAAATCAGAGAAATTCACAGGCCCATATGTTTTGATTCGTTCTAACTATGCCTCTTCCAGAACTTTTGACTAACATAAATAAGGCAGCTTCCCTCAAATATCACTTCGCATAAACATAATACATTATATCTAACTCATTGTATTATAATTCCTTTATTTTCTAGAGCATAGCTTGAGATCTAAGACTAATAAATTTATTCCAAAGCTATTCTTTGCCCTGAGAAGACCAGAGTTCTCCATTGATGAATTAATTGAGAGTTGTATCTTCCTAAGTATCTCTTGATACAATGGTTAAGGCTCAATTTACCAAGGTCTTGGGTACTATATCTTTGCATCCATATCTTGGACACCATATCTCTGAAGAGGAAATAAGAATTTTGTGACAGAGAAGGCTATGAAGAACAAAGGCCCTTGGGAAACTGCCTTCATAGGCAATTGAGGAATGGGAACTGATCATTTTTCAGACACATTTTATAGGAGACACCTATATCTTGTCAGGCTGAACTAATTTAAACTACTTCTTATAAATATGCTGCCATACTTGCTGCCAATTATAATATGCAGAGCTTTCACATTTTAATGCCTCTGATCCTGGAGTAAATCCTGCTTAAATTAATATCATCCAGGCTGCAGTTGTGACATAGTTGAATGTGCCAATACGTGAACCAAAAAAAAAAAAAAAGAAGAAGAAAAGAAAAAGAAAAACACCTTGCAGAAAAGAATCCAGTAGTTTGGTAGAAAGTTCTGGAAACAATGGAGCTTGCTTTCTCTCTTTTAAATAAAAGCTGCTACAACACCTTCTTGATGAAAACAACAACAACAACAACAGCTACAAAAAAAAAGCAGACACCAATGAATCTAAGTAGAAAGTAATTAGGAAATTTAGAATCTCAATATAAAGAAATCTGGGGATATTTCAACCAATTTTTTATGTAGGTTTTATTTTTTTAATGTGTATATGTGTTAATCATCATAAAAAACTGCATATATAGACCCAAAAAACTTTCTTTCTACTAGTATAAAATAAAAATTCTAAGTGATAAGAAAGAATCATGTCATGTATTAATTGGCAGCACTGTTTTTCTTTCTTAGTAATAGACAAAATAATGGTACATCTTAAAATCAATGAAATACAATATCTGAAATACGATAAAGTTTATAAAGTTTTGACATTTATGTAGATTAGTTAATAAGTAAATTAAGGGGCATTATAGATGACCGAAACATGTCCTTAATGTTAAAAGCTATCTTTAGAGGAACAGTCATGATTTTATCAATATATCACCATTCCCTAAAACTGGAGACAAAAGAATAACACTGGTAGCCCATGAGGCTAGTCAATGTGGACATCTCTGATTGTTCATATATACTTGCTTTAAGTTTACTCTCTACTCCCAATATTGGGAGATTGGATAACTCCGGGTTATCATCAGAACCACAATCAGTTTAGAAAGGGAGATAATTTCAGATCATTATGTTGAAAGACTGTAACAAATGGAACTGTCCAATATAAAAGCTGTGGTTGCTGCCATCTTTGAATGAAGGACTAGAATGATGACCTACTGAGCCCCTTTCAATTTTATGATTTTATGTTTCTAAATAAAATCTTGTGAACCTGCAAATCATAAATATAAAAGATACATTCTTTAATTAGACACTCACCCCTAGATTCATTAGCCACAATAATGGATAAGAAAAGGCAAAGTTTCGGACTTCCCTGGTGGCCCAGTGGCTAAAAGGCCGTGCACTCAGGGCAGGGGACCCAAGTTTGATCCCTGGTCAGGGAACTAGATCCTGCATGCTGCAACTAAAGATCCCGTGCATGCCACAAAGAAGATCCCACATGAGGCAAGGAAGATCCCGCTTGCCATAACTAAGACCTGGCACAGCCAAATAAATAAATAAATAAATATTTTTTTAAAAAAGAAAAAGGCAAAGTTTCAAACGCACGAAATAATGTTATCAAATAGTCATAAAAATAATTCATTAGCTCAGCTCATTTTATTCTGTGTTAACTTTGGCATGAAATTAAGGAAAAATTATTAACAATGTCACTCCAACCCCATTCCTAGACAGAAAAGTAATCCAGTTTCCCTCAGAGATTCACCATTAGGCAAATGGAGTACTATATTCCTAACTGATTTTATTTATTATTGATTCTTCATTGTCTTGGAGCATCAACAGCTTTTATGGTAATTTTTAAAATATTAAAATGAATGAGAATCTTTATATTTCCTTTAGCAAACAACTCTTGTTCTTTCTTTTGCATTTTTGTTAGATTATCCTTCGTGGAGAAGGAAAATAGATACTAAGCTTCCTAAAATATTCAGTTTTTGACATGATGACTATTATAACAAGTTTGTTTAACCAATACTACTTTAAGAACAAAAGAGAAAGATCCATTAGAAAATAAAAGGCTATTAGAAAAAGAAAATGTAAGGAAGAAGAGAAAAGGAAAAGGAGAGAGAATGTATGCTTTTCTTTTATCTCCCAGGAATTGGCTCAGGACAAAATGTGAAATCTGTCGTAGCTCTGGCTTTGAATCCTCTGAATTATCACACGGCTGTATTTATTCAAATGAGCAAAGACAACTTTCTGTCATGTCCACAAATTAGCTTTGTTCTTCCAGCTGAAGCTGTCTTTGAGGATTCATATAATATATAATGAGTAAAACATTAACAAACAATTAATAAGACTATTTGAATTATAGATTAAGTGCCAACTTATTTCCCTAATCATGTTAGGCATGGTATTCCTTGCTAAATAAATTTTTCTCTAGTTTTATAAATATTTATCTTAATATTATTAAAGCAGCAAATGCAAACCTTAAAAAGGCTATTTGATTATTATGCTGTAAAATTGATGACATGAAAAATAAATTTGAGTACAAGATTCAAAATAATTCTAGTACTCTCTGGTAGCATAGCAAATAAAAAAAAAATCCCCCTTTAATAACATAACCACCTATACGTACCTAAAGATCTACTGCAAGGAGTTAATTGGTGGCCCATATTGGCCCAGGAGGGCAAATTATGGTTACAGCAATGCACAGTGGGATGTTCCAGTAGAACTAAATAAAAGGCAGCTTAGATTTCTTTGCTCAGGACCATCTAACCTAATTTTAGATAGCCTGTATCTTCCTCTGAGCATTTTTGTGAAAAGCATGCTCTGATTCTATTGTCCTGGAAAGCAGAGCAAAATATGCATCAACTGACCTTTAAATAACCGCATTTTGAAATAATATAAAAGAGGAAAGGTTTGCACACATTCACACACAAATACACATCTCTGTCTCTACCCTTTCTCAGAGAATTAAAATGCTATATTACTGAATGGATATTGCTTTAAAAATATAACTAATGCCATTAAAATCAGCCTATTACGAAACCAAGCAACTACTCAAGAGTGTGGAGCATTCTTAGGGATGCCCCCACTCACCACAAATACTCAGCTACTGTAAAACCCCATAGAATTTCTACTCCCCTTCCTAACCATATTGATTCTTAAGTATTTTTGTCTCAAATTCACTTTTCTCAATTTCAACATTAGTCATCTTTTCTGTGATCAATGTGGAAGTGAAGAAAACAGACAGAGCACTAAGCATTTCAGACAGGGCAATTAAACATGTGGTTTCTCTATGCACAAATTACAGCATCAGCATTTACAGCTCAAGACACCACCGATGAGTCAGGCTAAAATAGTCTTCAATGGAGCTGATACTTTATTTTGCACATATGCTACCAAGATTACATCATCATGGCTAAATTCATGACCTACTAATATTTTGTTAAGAACTCCAAAAGTTCAGGCATTTTTATTTAAACCATAAAACAGAGGATGCCAGATCCTACCCTGACGGCATATGCGCCTGAAAGTTTCTGTTGCATTTTCCCTTTTTAGCACATTAAAATAATAGTAACATCAACTGTGGATCCTTAGAAACTCAATGCCATGGCTTCAGGTTAGGAGAAAGCTTCTATATAAAGTAAAGAATGTTTTGTTTACTATTCATGATCTCAAAAGTGGCTGTATGAATATGTTATAAAACAAACATATGCATAAAAGTCAATAAAATTATAACAAAGAACAAAATGTAACAATATAAGGTAGAAAAACAAAAATATTCCTTAGGATACTATGAAATGTGTTAGCAATTTGAGAGAGTCAAAGAAAGTAAATGTCACAGTCCTATCACAATAACTCTGGTTGACATTATTACTGCAATAACAGTTGACATATAGACAGATGATTCTATTTTGTTCAGTTACAAATCCCTACTATGGTGCTTGGCTTATATTAAGCACTCAATAAATATTTATTGAATAATTCAATGCATTATTTGGTCCTTAAAAGAAACCTTTAGTATTACTGTTACCATTTTATTTTTATTGTTCTTATTTTACCATTTACTACTATTATTAGCATTCTACAAATGAGAAATCAGAGTGTGAAATGTCCTATGTATAGTCTGACTCCAAACCTAAGCACTAACCACTTTACCTTTCCATCTCTTGCTGATAAAAACCAGATTTCCTATGAAACAGTATGTGGAAAGGGTCAATAAATATTAGAGGAGGTCACTACGAGCTGGGCTAGTAACCAAAATTTCATGAAGGACATGGATATGAGCTAATAAACAGCGACGACTAAAATAACAGAGGGAGATGATATTTAAAGCAGGAAGAGGTGGCCTGAGCTAAGGAGACAAGAAGGCACAATTAACATTCAGGGTCAGCTAATGGGCAGATCTGGCTACAGTGCAGGGTGGCCTGAATGAATGGGATCCCCTGGAGTTGGCATGTTAGGTACTCATTGTGGGAAAACACAATAGTCAGAAGTCGTTAATATGTTAGAGGGCCAGAAATACCAAAAGTCTGGAAGCTTTTTGAACCACAGATTAGAAATAACCCAGAGGCAAAGGGTGCCACATAAATCATCATTTAACGGAAATTGCAATATTAGAGGGCTACATAGGGTTTAGTACCAATCATCCAGGAGATATGTGATGCTACAAAAATCTCAGAGCAAATTACCTAAGGGACAGATGAATTGAGCCAAATAATTTAGAAGGAAGACATTTCAAAAACAAAGGCTTGCAGAGATACCAAACTAAGGTAGAGTAGTAGGAATGGTGTAAGTTAAAAGAGTATATTCCATTTTTGGATTGGGTTGTTTGTTTTTTTGTTATTGAGCTGCATGAGCTGCTTGTAAATCTTGGAGATTAATCCTTTGTCAGTTGCTTCATTTGCAAATATTTTCTCCCATTCTGAGGGTTGTCTTTTGGTCTTGTTTATGGTTTCCTTTGCTGTGCAAAAGCTTTTAAGTTTCATTAGGTCTCATTTGTTTATTTGTGTTTTTATTTCCATTTCTCTAGGAGCTGGGTCAAAAAGGATCTTGCTGTGATTTATGTCATAGAGTGTTCTGCCTATGTTTTCCTAAATAGACATTTCTCCAAAGAAGATATACAAATTGCCAACAGATACATGAAAGAATGCTCAACATCATTAATCATTAGAGAAATGCAAATCAAAACTACAATGAGATATCATCTCACACCGGTCAGAATGGCCATCATCAAAAAATCTAGAAACAATAAATGCTGGAGAGGGTGTGGAGAAAAGGGAACACTCTTGCACTGTTGGTGGGAATGTAAATTGATACAGCCACTATGGAGAACAGTATGGAGGTTCCTTAAAAAACTACAAATAGAGCTACCATACGACCCAGCAATCCCACTACTGGGCATATACCCTGAGAAAACCATAATTCAAAAAGAGTCACGTACCAAAATGTTCATTGCAGCTCTATTTACAATAGCCAGGACATGGAAGCAACCTAAATGTCCATCATTGGATGAATGGATAAAGAAGATGTGGCACATATATACAATGGAATATTACTCAGCCATAAAAAGAAATGAAATGGAGGTATTTGTAGTGAGGTGGATGGAGTTAGAGTCTGTCATACAGAGTGAAGTAAGTCAGAAAGAGAAAAACAAATACAGTATGCTAACACATATATATGGAATCTAAGGAAAAAAAAAAAAAAAAGGTCATGAAGAACCTAGTGGCAAGATGGGAATAAAGACACAGACCTACTAGAGAATGGACTTGAGGATATGGGGAGGGGGAGGGGTAAGATGTGACAGGGTGAGAGAGTGGCATGGACATATATACACTACCAAATGTAAAATAGATAGCTAGTGGGAAGCAGCCACATAGCACAGGGAGATCAGCTCGGTGCTTTGTGACCACCTAGAGGGGTGGAATAGGGAGGGTGGGAGGGAGGGAGATGCAAGAGGGAAGAGATATGGGAACATATGTATATATATAACTGATTCACTTTGTTATAAAGCAGAAACTAACACACCATTGTAAAGCAATTATACTCCAATAAAGATGTTTTAAAAAAAAAAAAAGAGTATATTCCAGCCACAAGGAAAACAAATCAGAAGCCCTGTGTGAATTGGAGCCAACCACCTTGAATGTTTCATATGCTGAATCTGTTTTGTGGCATTATGTTTCAAATGGCAGCATTCGTTGCTGTTTACCTTGTGACGAGTTGGAGCACAGCAGTGAACCTGATATTGAAGAACCATTTTCTGATCTGGGTACACCTAGACCTGAAAATACATATGGGCAAAAATTGTTGCAAAAGGCAAAGGAAAATGCAATTGTAGGTAAAAGGAAATTCTTGTAACGAATGTGTTCTGATAGAGTCACATAGATGGGTACTGAAAGACACAGCTAGAAAAGTATCTTGAAGACAGACTATAAAAGCCTTGAATGTTTGTTGATATTTATATAAGAGGCAATGGAGATTTTGAGTTGGGAAGTATTCTGACAAAAGCATCACTCTCAGGAAGATCAATATGGCAGCAGTATGACCTGTGAATCAAAGATAAAAGCAAAGGATACCAGTTAGGAAGCTATTGTAATAATTTAGAGGTGAGGTAAATAAGATGTGAATTATAACCTTGACTGTGAGAATGCAAAGAGTTTTGGAATATTGCAAAATGGGGAACAATAGTGGGTTTAAGAGCCAGTAAGAGAAAGTATTATAAAAATGATGAGTCTTTTCTAGAGAGAGGGTTGAAGAAAATACAGATACAAATGCACACACACACAAAAACTTACTTTATGTACACTGGGGAAGGTACTGCTTTAAAGTCATAGCAAGTATATCAATTTGCCACTCATAGCAGATATAAATTTCAAAGCTATGATACTGAGTGAATGTATAAGTCTCTATTATTCAAACTATATGCATTTTATATATGTAGCAGATGTTTCTTTTTATTAAGTAAAGTTTTTTTGATAAACCTAAGAGACAGTCTTGTATAATAATGCTGAATGTGCAGAATCATATTCTATTTCAGAGAATACATCAAAATAAATTTAGATATTTAAATATTCTGTAAAAAATTGAACTTCAGCCAACACAACAGATATTTATTAAGTAACCCACAATGTAAATACCATTTTGTGATGACAGTGACACTGAACTATCACCCGGTGGACTGTTTTTCAAGGGATGGTGTGGATTTTTACTCAACCACCCACATTGCTCATCAGCACATACATATCTGCTCAGAAAAAGGTCCAAGGAAGACTGCATCTACACTGCAGAGCTAACTGGCCCACTTTGGACTCAAACCCTTCATGCTGGCCTCAGTAATACAAGCTCCACTCAACTGGCTTCTAAACCAGCTGGTTTTCATAAATTTTAAGTTAAGACTTTCTTTTATTTTCTTCCACTTTGGCAGAATGAAAAGTACTAACTTAGTAAAGTTGCTGGAAAATACAATCACTGGAGTTGATATTTTCACCCCAAAATACTAATTAATTAATTAGTAACAATTAAATACTAATTATAATTAGTATAGGTGAAAATTAACTCTAAAAGAGTTAATTATATCACTGGAATTGTGGATTATATCACACTCAGATTAAAGAAAGACAATTTATCGTAGCTTTATTACAGATATCTAGATACCTGGACAGATCACTGTATTCGGGTTGTTCCTGAATCTGATAAATACCTGTTTTAATTTTTCAAAATACACTAGACTAAAACAATACCTCCACATAAGTTTTTGAGCCCAGAACATGTAATACCTTTTCATTCTTCCATCTCACCACTGCTATTCTGTCAGGCACTGACACTATGATGAATCAAAAATGAATGTGTTTATGTGTACTCTGAAATGACATATTTTATTGTAATTTTGAGGATTTGAGGTCTAATAATATGTCAGCTGATGCTTTTTATTATTTATTGCTATTGTTTTTGCTCTAATGGACCAAAAGTAACAAACGTTTATGAACAGACAGATTTACTTTTCATTTATGTAAAACTGGGAACCAGTGAGAGTAATTTTTCACAGATAAAATTAATTATTAGATTAAATTCCAAACTTAAGACTTTGAAAAACTTGAATCACATAGAGTAGTAGAACTAGCATGACGGTTCTACTTTGCTTTTAAAATACTTTCATTAGCAATGATGAAAGAAAATCATGGAGATATCAGCTAATATATCTGATAGGAGCATTCCATTATTATCAGCAGCATCAGATTTTGGTCTAATCTGAAAACCTAGATGAACGTTTTGTGTCATCTTGCTTCTTTCCTGCCCATCACAATGTCTACTTGCATAAGTGGTTCTATTTATGGTCATACACTTGTCCCCACTCACAGTTGTCCCCTAATCTGAAGAATATGATATAAAAAAAATTATAGCCAATACTCTGAAAGCTGTATGCTTCAAAACATTAACAACACAGACTGAAACATTGAGATAGTTTTAATGGCTATACACTTGAGTGTCAAAAGATAAAACAGACATGTTTTAACATCTAATAATTAGGTATATCATTTACACATTTTCAATATGATGATTTCTAATTTCTTGCTTCTATACTAGTGTCATTATATTCTTGTATTTCTTTCTAACTGAATTCACACAGCCTTGACTGAGATTCAAACAAATGGGAATGTTTCATTTTTCAAAGGTCCGGCCCATTTGTTTCCATTACAGTACAAAAGCCAGCTGTGCTCAAATGCACCATCTGAAGAATGATGTTGAAATAGAGAAAGCAAGCTGGCAGGAGTAGTCATGCTAAAGGCAATAACTTTGGTAACTCTGAAATACTAACATAACCACAATATTAGCTGGCTATGATATGCTAATAAATACTACATGACCCTTTAGGCATTCCATAGAATGGAATTATTTAAACCCATATTCCATACTTCTAGCTTAACTCTGTCACTCTCTTTGTCCTTGCCTAAATAATTTCCTCTGTGCTTATGAGGGCAAAGATTTTTTGTTTTGTTTGGGTGTCCTAATCCAAACCCAAATCATGAGATATGCTTTGAAGAAGTCATATATATATATCAAATATATATGTAGCTACAAAATACTTTATATGTTACAATATTTCCCCTCCAAAATTTCAAACACTTTTCGTAGTTTTAACTTCATACCATATACAACAAAAAACACAGACAATATATCCGAAGCAAACATGCAAAATAACAGAAATGCACATTTCTTCCTCTAATAATAAAAAATAATAGTGATAAACTCAAGCTATCCTAAACATTTCACATTGACATAACAAAATAAAATGAAGCTCAGTTGGATTTGTGGCTTTGTACAATTTCAAACAGTAAGACATAAATCAATAAACTTGCCCTTTTTTTTTTTTTTTGGCTTGCTTGATCTTATTTAGGAAGGTTTTTCTACTACAGATTTTGTTCAAGGGAATAAGGCCAGGTTCCCAGTGTGCAGAGATACAGCCTGACTCTGGGAAGGCTCAATCACAAACTAAACTTGGAACTGCCCAGTGGCAATAAATATAGAATGCCAAGGCAGATAAAGAAACCTGCATAACGCTAAAACAAAAGGAAGGATGTGCTTGGCCCACAGAATTATTTTCTCTCCTACCAAAGCCAATTTCTTATACACCAGTGACACCTTTTAAATGTGAGCCACTGTAATAAGTAAAAAAACAAATGTATGGAATATATGAAGTAGAAAGGGAGGGAAAGGTGAAAATGTTATATCATTATGAAATAAATTATTTGGCTAAAACTATAATCTCTCCCAACATTATAGCACTCTCTTGGAACCAAATTGTTTTGAAATTGTCACACACAAGGCCAACAAAAAAACCGTATGTATTATTTTTAAACAGATTATCACATTTAATCCTCAACACCACTAGGAATTAGGCATTAATATCTCTGTTTTAGAGATGAGGATACTGATATTTAGAATGAGTCAGTAAGTTGCCCAAGATGTAAACTCAGATCTCTCTGATTTCAAAATTCTCTTTTAATTTCACAGTATTAACTGGAATGAAATATACTTTATAAAATTTACCTTATAGAAGTAATTTCAAGAAGTAATACTAAAATCTCTGCTATGTATATTGGGTGGTGGAAAATTAAGCATAGATATAATCTAAAAACAGTTTTTGTGGAGAGAAAAGCCTTTCAAGAAATAAACAGAAAAATTATTTAAACATATTTAGATATATAGCATATACATTATGTAGTTGATACTATTTCTTTCAATGTCTATTTTGGATGAGGCCATCACTGAAGACAGCATAGCAGAGATATGGAAAGAAGACATACTTTTAGTTACCCAATCAACCAATCCTGCCCTATCTTTAGGCTTCCTGTTGGGTAAAATCATATATATCCTTATGGTTTATGACTTGATTTGGATTTCAGTAACTTAAGCTTGAAAACATCATAACTAATGCATATTACTATGTAGAGGTGCAGAGAAAGTACATCAGTATAAAGTTAGTAGTAGTTAGGAGAGGCGTCTATTTGGTTCAGATAACTTTCATTATGTATATTCATTTAACAATAGTTTTTCTATCCCAGCAAAACCATAGTCGAGGATTGGGAATACCAATATGAAATACTGTTTTTCCTCAAGGAGCTATTGGGGTTTGCACATTGGCAATAAATTCAATAAATCACAGAATGTTAGAAGTTACCTAACTCAGTGATCTGCTTTGCCACATGAGGAATCTGAGGTCACATAGCTAGTGAAAATGTGCAGTAGAGACCTGAACTTTCATTTCCCAGAATAGAAATAATGTGGTAGAATCAAATAGTCTAGAATTATCTGGAAGGGATAATTATAATTATATAATTATAAAAATTATAATTATCTTGAAGCATTAAAAAATAATGCTTCAATATCTGGATTAGATCAGGCAAATCATTTTATTCCTCATGGCACAGTCTTATATCATGTAAAGTAAATATAATAATGTTAAACTTGAATATGTATTTCCATTTGTGCCTTCTAAAACTCTTGACTTTTTAAGCCTCTCAGAATAAAGCAATATTTGCAACTAAATATGGTATTGTGACTTAGTTCTGGCCAATAGGATGTAAACATAAGAGTCTTGTGCTCCCTTTCTAGAACCTTTCACTGAAATATGGCCAAATATGCTCCTTCTTTCTCTCATCTCTCCTGCTATTTCAAAGGTGCACATGGTGGCTGGATCACTAGGACTAGGACCATTCATGGGAAGAGAAGAACAAAGAATTGGAAGCATTCTGGGTTCTACTTAACTGTTTAGCTGCCACACCAGTCCTGAGTGCCTGAGGGCAAGAGAAATCAACTTTTTAAGTCAATGTTATGGGGGGTCTCTGGTACTCCCAGGCAAATAGAACACTAATGTCTTGAAGTTAAATAGATATATAGATATATAGATATATATATTAGTTTATTCAGAATGGAATTGTAGAAAATGTAAGATACATATATTTTGATTATATAACTAACATTATCTTAGTCTAATCTTGTGGTCTCAGTTATGTGACTAGAAATTAACCTGATAACATTGGGAACATGTTGACAAATCACACACAAAGACATGTGAGAGACAGAGAGAGAGACAGAGTGAGAGAAAAAGAATATACCCAAAACCCTTGGATAAAGGCTCCAATAATTATTTGCCTCTCTGCCCTATAAAGCACTGTGCAGATTATTTAACAACAACAACAACAACGAAAAGCTGCACCAGGAAAACTCAGTGTTTGAACGTGAATGAAGAGGTACTGTATAGCTTTAAAGAAAGAATCTTTTCAAAGAAACACACAAATGATTGTTTAATTTACTGTGTTTAATAGAATCTAACTGGATGTTCTTTAAAAACATTATGCACCTTTGTCTTGACACCAAACTGAGAGTGGATTCATGGACTTATAGGAACCAATGTTTTAGTTTTTGTTATGGAGCTGCTTGCTCCACTCCTATTAGCTATACTCCTCTAAACTCTCCCAACTACAGAACTCCAATATGGGAGTTATTAGATAAAATTATTATTCCAACAATTTGGTTGATGGAACACTTTTTAAAGATGCATGCAGAGATCATTAGCTCAAAAACTTATGTTCTGGACTAAATCAAACTCCTATCTTCTTCCTCCTCTCCTGCTCCTCTACCTTTCTTCCTCATTCTCCTCCTTGGCATCTTTGTCAAAGAAATTCTGAGACCTGCATAAAGGATTGTCACTATAATATATTACTGTAAGCTAAAGCAAAGATAAAAAATGATTTTCTATCTCTCAGATAGAAATTATGAAACTAGGAAGGTTCTCATTTTCCTACAGCTTCCAACTATCTTCTCCCTCTTAAGGAATTAAATGGAAGACAGTTATTTATCTGTTTAAGTGTACTCTTCTGAAATGTTACTGCATATAAAAGTAGGCTCCTCCAAGAACATGAGGCATTTATAATCTATCTCCATAAATTTGTCAAACTAACTAGGGATGCACAATGTGAGAGCGGAACTTCTCACATTTTGGTTTTGAAGCCAGTGCCCCTCAGAATTTACTCTTTGGAAAGGAATTATTATTGAACTACAGATCCAGATATCAGGGGAAATTCCAGTCTATATTAATGATATCATAAGTTGCAAATGCAATAAATCTGTTCTCCTCTACCTTGATTAGAACTGCCCTCCTATCTTCTCCACTATTCAGATTACATAATTGTGTTCTTAAGTATCTTTGAAAATTATGTTGCTTCAATCTGAACACCTGAATGGTTACGCAGTTTTTTTGTTTGTTTGTTTTTTTAACATCTTTATTGGAGTATAATTGCTTTACAATGGTGTGTTAGTTTCTGCTTTATAACAAAGTGAATCAGGGCTTCCCTGGTGGTGCAGTGGTTGGGAGTCCACCTGCCAATGCAGGGGACACGGGTTCGGGCCCTGGTCCAGGAAGATTCCACATGCCGCAGAGCAGCTTATCCCGTGCACCACAGCTACTGAGCCTGCGCTCTGGAGCCCGTGAGCCACAACTACTGAGCCCGTGAGCCACAGCTACTGGATCCCGCGTGCCTACAACCCGTGCTCCGCAGCAAGAGAAGCCACCGCAATGAGAAGCCTGTGCACCGCAATGAAAGAGTAGCCCCTGCTCGCCGCAACTGGAGAAAGCCCGCGCACAGCAACGAAGACCCAAAGCAGCCAAAAATAAATAAATAAATAAATTTATTAAAAAAAAAGTGAATCAGCTATACATATACATATATCCCCATATCTCCTCCCTCTTGAGTCTCCCTCCCAGCCTCCCTATCCCACCTCTCTAGGTGGTCACAAAGCACCGAGCTGATCTCCCTGTGCTATGCAACTGTTTCCCACTAGCTATCTATTTTACATTTGGTAGTATATATTAGTCCATGCTACTCTCTCACTTCGTCCCTATGCAGTTAGTTTTAATACCACAGAAGAGAAAAAGGAATTCTTTACTCCCAATAAACTTCACTATCTTCTCATTGCAAGGTTTTATTACAGAAACATTTAAAAATAAAATATTGCTATGGTTGGGTATGTGATATACATGCATCATATACAATCTAGAATCTAAATTGGCAGTTTGAGGTTACAAAAATTCATTCATGTCTTGACACAGAAAAACTTCTTCATTCAATAAATATTGAGTACCTATTCTATGAAGACAGTAATGAAAGAAACTGGGAAGAAGTTTAAGCTTCAACCCCCAAACTTAAGGATTCTATAGGACAGCAGGTAAAATGGCATGCATATAAATTAGGATTTTGCAAGGAGGTTCACTGTAAGTGCCCAAAGACTGAGACAAATAAGAATGGAGACAACACTTCTGATTAGCACCATCAACGAATCATATGAGAAGGAGGTAGCATTAGAACCAGGCAGACGGGGCATATACCCAGAGAAAACCATAATTACAAAAGAAACATGCACCCCTATGTTCACTGCAGCACTATTTACAATAGCCATGTCATAGAAGCAACCTAAATGACCATCGACAGACAAATGGATAAAGAAGATGTGGTACATATATACAATGAAATATTACTCAGCCATAAAAAGGAATGAAATTGGGTCACTTGTAGAGACATGGATGGACCTAGAGACTGTCACACAGAGTGAACTAAGTCAGAAAGAGAAAAACAAATATTGTATATTAACGCATATATGTGGAATCTAGAAAAACAGTACAGATGAACCGGTTTGCAAGGCAGAAATAGAGACACAGATGTAGAGAACAAACATATGGACACCAAGGGGGGAAAGTGGAAGGGGGTGGTGGTGGTGGGATGAATTGGGAGATTGGGATTGACATATATACACTAATATGTATAAAATAGATAACTAATAAGAACGTGCTGTATAAAAAATTAATTAATTAATTAAAAAAAAAAAAAAGAACCAGGCAGAAATTCAAAACAGGCAAAACTGAAAGGACAATATTCTTGACTGAGGAAGGGCAAAAGGATGGAGATAAAACTGAACTAGTTCAGCATGCCTCAGAGGTACTGTATCTGTAGGGTAATGGTCTCACATGTAGAAGGTTGTTAGGTTTTATTATGGGATGTTCTTAATGTTAGGTTAAGCCTTTACAGGTAATTTACTAAGGGGGGAGGGAACAGTAGAAAGAGAAGTATGATGCTGAATGCTATTTCAGGCAGATTAATCTGGTAGTCACTTGCTGAAAACTAGATTAGAAGCAGGAAACTAGATTAGAAGCTATAGTATTATAGTACGGACATACGAAATGAAGGGGCACACATAGAGCACTGACAGAGGAAAAGGAAAGCAAAGAACAAGTACAAGAAATATTACCAAGACCTAACTGACAAAATTAAACTGATTAAGGAGTCAGAAAAAAAAAAGATGGATGGCATGGATTTCCAGGTTTCCAGTTCAGTTGAACTAGAGATCAACAGAGATCTAACTAGGCACCATTAGAAGAAACTGGGAAACCAGGAGGTACAACTTACTAAAATGGAAACTAAGTTGACATTTAGATTTTTAAAGGGATGAACCATAGCATGTATGTGGAAATGTACAGAGAGCAGCTGGAAAACATGGGACTGGTTCCAGTCAGAGAAGACTATATGAAAATTTGACAGCTTCAGATTGAAAATCAGGTCTGAACATATACCTGTATAAATTCAATAAACAACAATAGGCAGAGAAATCTGGCTTTACAATTCATAAAGAAATCTTTTCTTTAGAGGAAAATATAATAACCTGGATATTTATAGAAATAGAGTTGAGATTAAATTGAAATACTACTTCCATAAACCATTCCAGCTTGAATCCATTCCACCTTAAATCTGTTACAGTCCCATAACAGTGGCTTCTATATCCTATGACCACTACCAAGAATTATCATCTTGCCATCGTGGTGTTTATTTGGTATGATCAGATGATTTAGAATATCATTATTTATTAACAACCTGGTCTATCTTTATTCTTGGCAAGTTATAAATACACAAAGAAGGTTAAAATGCCTAGATTTAACACTGAATATAAAATTTTTAAACTCAAAATTATTATAATCATCACCATTTTCATGTTACTTGTTGGTCTAGGAACAATCAGTAGAATCTTCAAAGTTGAGTGCAAAGCAAAATGAACATGCAACTGAAAAGATATCAGTACTGCATCTCTTTATTGGATTATATTGGATGACAACTCAGCTGAGTTAATACTCCATTGAAAATATGTAATTGTCATTGCTCACGTTAGCCCAAGGCATGTCCCTTGGAAAGCTTACTTTTAAGAACACAAAAATATCTAGCTTTCTATATTTTCCAATAGTTAAATATTTAGATAGCATTTTGGATATGTTTTACATAAAGCCTTTTAAGCATGCCTTGTTTCTCAATCATAAAAACAATAATAAAAGTAGACTATGTGTAGCTATATAAGAGAATTGACCTGTTTATAAGTTCCATATACTCCACAAGTCTATGTAAATATCCTCAAAACCAAATCCACATCTGCAATGCTTCTATATTAAGGATATATTTTTCCATTCGAAAAAGTGCTTTACCACCTTTCATTAAAAAAATTATTCCACAGAACAGCTTTCAATCTATGTTTTCATTTTGTTTGAATTAAATCAAATTATTTCAATATATAATAAATCTTGAACATAGACACTGTACTATAAGCCTTATTGACAAGTCAATAAATCAAAAGCGATGTTTTGATTTCTCTATATTTCTTAGCAAAATTTACAATGTTGATGAAAAAAATTCTCTGCTCTCTACCTTCAGTAGAGTTTTGTGGGTTGTTTTTTTTTGGAAGTTAGCAACGCAGGCAAAATAAAGTTGGAAAAGCTCTTTGTATAAGTTTATCAGAGAATCCTATATTTCTCACATATGTTAGAATTGACTTCTCTGTAATAATAAAATAATCTTATTGAATGTAGAGTCACAAGTCTACCAAATGAACAAGAGGATACAGCAGCTGGCCTTAAAGATAATTTTCAAGTTAACGTGTTTTTTTTTAACAGGAGTTATAACTTAAAACAAAAATGCTATCCACTTAGAAGCTTAAATTTAAAAAGATGATGTTGGACTTCCCTGGTGGCACAGTGGTTAAGAATCCACCTGCCAATGCAGGGGACACAGGTTTGAGCCCTGGTCCGGGAAGATCCCACATGCCGTGGAGCAACTAAGCCCGTGTGCCACAACTACTGAGCCTGCGCTCTAGAGCCCACGAGCCACAACTACTGATCCCACATGCCACAACTACTGAAGCCCGCGTGCCTAGAGCCTGTGCTCTGCAACAAGAGAAGCCACCGCAATGAGAAGCCCGTGCACCAAAACGAAGAGTAGCTCCCGCTCGCCACAACTAGAGAAAGCCCGCACGCAGCAAGGAACACCCAACGTAGCCAAAAATAAATTAATTAATTAAATAAATTTTAAAAAAAAAGATGATGTTAGCCAATAAAACAATGTTTCCATCAGGGGACACTATTCAGAAAATTAGAAAAATGTGTTTTGTTTTTAAGCTAAATGGATTAAAAATAGAAGAAAATAATTTTCTGAAGAGGCAAGCATATTTATTGCAAAGAATGCTTGTGTACTTGACATAAATTCTTATTTGCTAAATAGGAAATTTTAGGTTTAATTTTTTAATATTCTAATTTAAAATTTAAATGTACATCAATAGCTGTCTCTTGCATTTAGTCATCTCTCTCCTTCATAGTGGCAAAATAAGGCTTTGCAGAATTTTTAGTTAGCCTTGGCAATTAGGACTGTATGGAAACAAATGACAGAGAGGCGACTTCACAAAGTGAGCGTCTAATTTGATGTCTTTATTGACCTTATTCTCCACTCCCACTGAATCCTCAAGTTTATATAAAAGCTTCAGGCAACTTTATTAGAATGAGTTAAGTTCTTAGAGGTTTTTATCAAAACCCTTTGTGTCCTTGGGAATAGAGGAAAAATTGTTTTTGTGCCACAAATTTACTAAAGAAACATGGAGGAAAAAAGCAACCTATAGGAATGAGTTTCTCGACTCCTACTCAATTGTCAGTTCCACAAGATTAATCCACACAAATGTCTGGGGCCCCAAGCACAGACTACAAGAAAAGTACTTAAGAGTCTCCAAAATGACCCCAAGTATGTGATCAGACAACTAATTATAAATACTGTTTACTATGTATGTACTAACACATATGTGCTCATAACCTCTACTTTTTCATATATTACATGTGCAAGGAATACAACAAAACTCAACAAATACAAATCCATCTTCCCTCTAGCTTCTCTAACAGAAAAGGACAACAGCCTTATCTATCAGAGGCAAGGAAATGGCATCTTCCATACTATGTTACAGTGTTAAACTGTGCCCTGCACACACTTGGGTTTATGTCTGGAACACCAAAGAAGACCAAAATCAATATTAAATTGTTAACTCCAAATATTAATAAATGGTTTCTGCAGTGAAATAAAGACTGATAAGCTTGAATGTTAGCTTAAGGGAATAGCCTATTCTTTTCTTTCCCTTTCTATATTTGCTTTTGCTAAACTTCACTCAGGCTGGAAATAATCATAATAATTGGAACCAGCAGAAGGAAATAGCTGATCCTGCTAGGCAAGATGAAATAAATCTGCAACCCAACTAATACTAAATATAAGCTCCACATGAGCATACTAGAACAAAACACCTGAGATAAGACAGTTCTTTGGAGCCAAATCCCCAAGTTTACATTTTACAAGTAGATACATTTTGGAAATGCAATATTTATAAAGTATCTGGATGCCACTGAGTGTAAACAAACAGCAGATTTATGTCAAGTGTAGCAATAAGACTAACAATTTCCTAGAGGGTAAGGAAGAAGACAAATAAGAAATGTTTGATCTCTGAAAAAAAAAATTCATATAAAGGGATAATGTAATAAACTTTCAAGTTCACAAAATAAAATTTGTTTAAAAACTTCAGAAAGCAAAAAAACACTGTTAAGGGCGTTTTAAATTCTTCGTCGTTTGTAGAATTTGTTTCTCCTTGTCTTTTAACACAGTCCTGTTATAGTATTTTTATAGTTGCCAATGATGTACGCTATGCAATACTGAGACAGCAGAATAAGAAATATTATAACACTTCTAAGATGCTTAGGATTTCAACATGAAAATTAGGGATTAATTTTGAAGTGTCTGAATCATTCTAAGACAGAAAGAAAGAAAAGAAATGCATGTCACCTCTAACAGAAATTCTGAAGTTTTGGAAAGGGAAACAGAACTAGAAAAGTGACACAATATTTGGGTATTACAACTGTCTGCTCTGCAGTTTTGGGCACCCATCTAGGGTATTGGATCATTAATTCTCTAGACTCTGTCCTGTTTCTTACACAATAAAGTGGATAAGAGTATGGGCTTTTAAGTCAGGCTGCCATTTAGTACTCAGTGACCTTGGGCAACCTGAGCGACCTTGGGCAAGTAATGAAACTTTATGCTTCAGTTTCCTCAGGTTTAACTGAGATGATAAATATCACTTTCCTCATAGAGTTAATGTGAGCCTTCAATGAATGTAATTAGATTTGAAGTGGGACTTTTCCTGTTTTCCTGGAATGTAGCTTCATAGCTGAGGACAATGGGAAATAAGCAAGTTATCAATTATATCCATGGTAAAACCAGTCCAAAGACCATCACTCCCAATAGCCCAGATGAGAAGACTAAGTATCTGAAAAAGAGATTCCACAAAAAAGATTCCTTGAAGGGAATCTTAATAGACAATGAAGTGTCATCTCACCTTCCTTCTCAGACTGTGCTGCACATAAGAAAGTGGTCACTCACAAGGATTACTCCCAGCCTAGCTGCTTGTTAAATTCTTGAAACAGTCATAGTTGCCCCATGCTGCTACCCACAAGCAAACTCTGAGAGAGTTCTTGGATGAACTTGAAAGGTTTTCCCATAAGCCTGGGGATATTCATAAAGACAGGGATTTATGCCCACTTCTTGCCATAGAATCCTGAAGGTGGGAGCTTGGGTGGAGCTGCCCATGATATTGGAACATGAAGAGATGTGGCTGAATTTCCACAACATGATGAGTCAAGGATATATGAAGTTTTCCTCCTCCTTTGACCTGACCTCAGTGGAGACAGGTAGAGCGTGAATGGAGGTGGAGCAAATAAAGCAAAGAAACAAACCACACTTTTTCATTATTGGGTTCCAGAGTTCCTGATCAAGATTGAGCTCAAAAGATAGGAGAACCTTTCAACTGGATGCAAGGTTAAAGTTTGTACAATATTTTGCACAAACTACATTTTTTAATACCTGAAAGTGAGACTATATTCTGTTACACGAAAGTAAAAACAATTATAAGGTGGGGTGGTGAGGTCTTTAGTAAGGCAGGGGTGAGAGGAAAATTAATTTTTCTTGTTTGTACTCTTTGAGTCCATCCTGTTTAATACACTGGTCACATGAGAAAGTACATGTGGCTGGAATGTACTAAGTGGTCAATATAACCTAGCAGGTTTTGTTATTATTACTAAATATTTTTTATTAATTGTCCCTAAGTAAATTCAACAATGCTTACGTTGCAGGGCTATGTAACATGAACTTTCAAGTTCAACATGAATTACTTCAGGGAATGTCACATGAATACCTAAACTGAAAAATAAGAAAATTTACTGATTTACCTATCAACCAAATACATCAAAATATCAGGTGGAAAAAAGAAAAGGAGAAATTACTCTTAGTACAAAAATGTGTACTGCGTTTTTCTTGACTGAGCTCTTATTTCTGATTACTCAGACAATTTAAAGATGTTTTTAAAGGGATGGGACGTGAATACCATTTTATTACTAATTTACTATGTACCACTTAATCTACCACCTCTACATTTTCCCTAGTTCTCAAATAGAGCAATTTTCTCTCCTATAACAGCCTGAAACAATTCTCCTCCTAGATGAAAATCTCCCTGCTGGAGCGAAAGAGCCAATTTAAATGTCCCAATAAAGAAGATCTCTTAGTCTAACTAACCTTCTAAGCTACCTTCTAATACTGGAGGTCTGTGGCAATGTTATTCCGCCTCAATTATTAGTAGCTAAACTCTCTCAGATGTTGATGGGTAATCAACTGAGCAACCTGGCTTTTTACAGGGCTCATACTATTTTGAATCAAGTAAGCATACGTTATATATGTTACATATGTTAAACTATTTAACACATAACTTTTAAATTAAACAGAAACGGATTCCTTTCACAAGTTTCAGTGTAAGGATGGAAATGATACACTAGGAAAATTTTGTGATTTGGATTAATGATGGGCAAGAATGCATTTCAGAACAAAATAGGCATATTTGGAGGAAAAAATAACACTTTTAGCAAAATGAGTCTCATAATGGATGAGGTAGGTAGTGATCATGTTGCCAAAAATCTACCACAGCATAATATAAAGAGCTGTGAGTATATTCAAAAACAAATTATTTGAAATGTTTAAAAATATTTCAAGGATACAGCTGTAGACTAAAATGATTATACTTACCAATGTTTGTTAATTATGGGCAGAGGTTCTATATGTAGATGATGGTTAATTTTATGTGTCAACTTCACTGAGCCACAGGGTGCCCAGATATTTGGTCCAACATTATCCTAGCTGTGTCTGTGAGGGCATTTTTGGATGAGATTAACATTTAAATCAGTAGACTGAGTAAAGTACACTGCCCTCCCTAATGTGGGTGGGCCTCATCCAGTCAGTTGAAGACCTGAACAGAACAAAAGGGCTGACCCTGCCCCAAGTAAGGGAGACTTCTTACTCTTACCTGACTGCCTTTGAACTGGGACATCAGTTTTCTTCTGCCTTTAAATTCAAACTGAAACATCAGCTCTTCTTGGGTCTCAGGTCTGCTGGTCTTCAGACTAAACTACACCATCAGCTTTCCTCAGTCTCTAGTTTGCCAACTTACTCTGCGTATACTGGGACTTGTCAGCTTCCATAAACACATGATCCAATTCCTTATAATAAACATCTTCCTCTTTATTTCTCTCTCTCTCTCTCCCCTCATATATACATATATATGTCTCCTATTGGTTCTGTTTCTCTGGTGAACCCTGACAAATATAATGTTTCAAATAAATCAACTATTACAGGGAAAGAAGACCTTTATCATTCATCCATTCAAAATGTTACCTAAACATTCTACATATTTTCTGGCATCATTCCAAGTACTAAGGAAATAAACACAAACTAGATGCTGTCCCTACTGGGTGAATTCCAGGTCTAATGCAAATGACATATTTGACAACTTTATCAGCCAACCATTGTTATAGCAAATAGAAATGAGTAAATATTTTGTTGTGATACTAAGAATCAGGAGGCTCTGGATCTAATTCTCACGTACCAATAGTGGATAAAATAAATGAACCTTGAGATCTTGAGATGTATATGCCATTCTTTTAATTTATAACCAAAATTATATACCACATACAGTTCAAAATACTTCATATTTCATTTCTGGGACCCTGAACTAGAGAAGATACCTGAAAGAAAGAAGATAAAATTTTGAGTGCTCAAAAATATGCACAGTCCTACCACTGCCATGTGGAAACATTTGAATAATTTTATGTGACAGAGAAGGTAATTCATTACAAACAGTTTCAATGAAGAATTCCTAGTAAAACTTAGAGAAGAGTTTGGATTTTCAAGGTTTACTCCAAATATAGCCTAGAATATTACATCAATGGTCAAATATCTTGGTCTCAAAATAGCAGCTCACAGAACCAGAAAATAAGGCAGTTTTACTTCTGTGATCTCTGAATTAAAACTAAAAACATACAGCGGATAAAGGCAGCACTGTTGAAGACAGAGTTCCCACTATTATTGTTTGTATATGACTTGCTAGAAACATTAACTTTAGTGCTTAACAGTGATACATTAACATTAAAAATCCTTATATGATAAATGTATCCTATATGATACATATTATAAAGAACCAAATTTAAAAAGTGGTTTGTACATTATTACAGATTTATGTTCCCCCCTACCCCCGACACCCACCCTCTAAGTTAGAAGTACTAAGCAAAGAAGATTATATACACAGGCCTGTTAAATACAGGCATCCCTCAAATTCCCATTCTTGGCCTCCTTTCACTCTCAATGCTCTTATAAAGGGACCATAGCTCCCTGAAGGGCTACAGCTACCATCATAAAAAGAGCATAACTCAACTCTCTAATCTGCAGCTCCAGCAATTTTGTGAGCTCTAGATGTATGTGACCAACAACTGTTGAACATCAGAAACGTGCCATCTGCCAGGAACCTCAAACATATTATATTCCCAGGCACTCATTTTTTTCCACTCACTGTTTCAATTGAAGCAACATGAAATAAGAAAATCTGTTAAAAATGAAAAATAGGTCATTTTATAACTTTATTCTTTTAACTCACTGTCTCTAACTCCAAGGCCTAGTCTAAATTGTTTTAAGTAAAACCAGTGATAAATATCTGGTGAATATAATCATATTACTCATTCACTAAGAGTCAAATATGCTGAAAATAGCATGCTGCTTCTTCCACAGTTGTCCAAGACAGCAATTTTCGATTTCTAAAACAGCCCGAAGCCACTTCTCCTGTAGATTAAATTTTAACATCTGTAGTTAATGGCATCTTCATCTACTCTGAACACCCACCCCCAGGGCAGTTATCTTTGACTCCTGCCTCCTCTTCACCACTACTTCCCAATCACTTGGATATACATCCTTTTCCATCCTGCCTCTATAATATGTCTCCAGTTCATGTCCTTCCATTCCCACCGCTGATTCCAGACCTTAGGCCTTGCTCTCACTTTCTTCTCCTCTCAATACATACCTCACACCACATTTCCTCCCTGCCCCCACGCCTCAAAAAACAAAAACCAAAAACCCCAATCACTTTGATTATGCTTTTCCCTTGTTCAGATACCTTCAGTGGCTTTACTCACCTAGAGAATAATGTCCAAACTCTTTAGGTTTTCGTTTAATACCTTCCCTGATATGATTCTAAGTTTCCTTTCTGGAAAAATCCTCAGTTGATATCAAGATTACTTAGCTACCCCTTTCACTAGCCTCACTGATCTGTATTTAGTTCTCTCTATAGGAGGGTCATTTTCACCCTCTGCCACCTTTGGTCATGCTCTCCTCTCTGCTTTCTACACCTCCCCACCTCCCACTCATGCATTAGAGCCCATTTCAAAGATCCCTTATGCTGTGAAGCACCCCCACACACATACACACACCCTCAGTGATCTTCCATCTCTTAAGTAATAACATTTCCAACTAAGCTACACTAAAGTTTTAGAAAACATTTCCATAGGCATTACCTTCTTGGATTCTAACAACCATTCTATAACATATGAGGCAACTGAGGCTCAAAGAAAGTTAATAGCCCCATAAGGACATGATAGCAATGAACTTGGGACTGGAATCCAATTAAGTCCTCTTACTCCAGGATCCACACTCCTTACATTATATTCCTCTGCTTCTTCCTTTCCCTCCTTTGTGCTCTAAAAGCAGTATGTTTATTTCTGTACCATTACACTAAAACTCAGTGTTTTAAGGTTAGCTTTGTATGTGATTGCTTCTCCTTCTACTCTGTAGTCTTGGAAGGTAGGGTCTGACCGTTACTATTTTAATGCCGGGACCTAGCTTTAGCATGACACAAAACAGAAGTATAATAAATAATTATTTATTCAATTAATCAAAGGATCTTAATTTGCTAAAATATTTTTATTGATGAAAAACATGTATTTATGTGACAAATACAGAAATTCAAGCTCAAGTCTCTTCCATCATAACACACACACACAAACACCTCTATCTCTTTTAACATGCATCTCCTAGATAGATAACTGTCCATTACCTTTCCCACTAAACAGACTTCTTGAAGGAGTGGGATGCACGTGCTATTTCCATTTTCTTACTTCGTATTCACTCTTCAAACCTGTGACATGAACTCTTCTGCACCACCCACTCCACTGAAATGACGCCAAACAAAGGTGACCTCCATTTTTGCCAAATGCAATGGAAATGTTACAGACATCATCTTTCTAACCATTTTTGCTGTGTTCAGTGGTGCTGACCACTCACTCAGTGTTAAGACTGTCCTGATAACAGTCTTAGTTTCCTTCCTGGGATCCCCTGACTTCTGAAACGTAGATGCCACAGTGTTTCCTTGTTCTTTTTGCCTTTATTTTCTCTCATTGGATAATCTCATATTCACTAATTTACACATTCAGTCCCACTCACTCTTCTGAATTTCAGACATGGGATATTCAGATGTCTACCACTTGAATTCTTTCTGCACATCTCATATTAAATATATCCCAAATGGAATTACCTTCTCCCCAAATCTACACCTTGCCGCCAGTCTCTATAATGATTGGCACCACCTAAAAGAAACCAGAAAGTCAGCAAGACTCCTTTCTTTCTCTTTGTCCCCATACAATCACGTGTACTGACAATTTTACCATCCACAGTTTTCTTGCCTCAGTCCTCTCTTTCCCATTCCTACCCTCATTATTATAGTTCAAGACCTCAAAACCTCTCCTCTGGGTAAATCTATAGCCTCCTGAATGGTCTTCCTGCCTCTTTCTTCAACCTCCTTTAATTAGGTCTCTTCATTGCCTACATGTGTTCCATGAAATGTTGCCTACAGTTGCCCTCACTGGGAAAACAATGCACAAACATGACCTTCTTAATCCTGTTCTTAAAACCTTTCTAACACAGAGAGGCAAGCTAGCATACTGGTTAAGATAGTACCTAGGTTAAATCCTGGCTCTGTTCATTATTATGTGGCTTTGGGCAAGTTTCTTCATCTCTCTGGGCTCATTTTCTTATCTGCAATGGAGTTCATGATAGTACCTACCTTGTAGAGGTAAAATCAATTAACATGTACTTAAAGTATTTAGAACACTACCTGACATATAATAAGCACCGCACAAATGTTTGTCATTAATGACGATGTTAATAATAATAAAGCAGTAATACTCAGTGGTTCACCATTCAGTTCTATATGATAGCTTAGCCCAATCTAACTGCCCTAGCTCATTTATTACTACTGTCTATATTAAATTCCAGACTTTAGTACTTAGAAACTCTTCTTTATCACATTCCTAGAAACTCTCAATATCAATGCCTCCTTGCCCTTTTCTCTAGAAGGGTCCTCCTACCCTCCTCACCTGATTTCCTACTGAAGTATTCTCTTCTCCATGAACTGTTACTTGAAACCTCAGGAGAGACCAGGTACCCTTCTGCTAGGCATAGATCTTCTCAAATATTTATTCCATTCAAAATTTTTATTTATAGTAATTGTTAAACCAAATTGAATATTAACATACAGTATATATGATAATTATAACATCAAACAATATATATGTGTGTGAAATATATACATATACATTATATATATAGTATTGAGCCTATACTGTACTCCAGGCCTTAAGCTAAGCATCCTATAGGCATTATAACATTTATTCCTCATAACATCTTTGTAAAGTAGGTTTGTAATGATACTTGTTTTACAAAGGATGGAACTGATGTATAGAGATGTGAAATAACTTGTTCAATTCACAGCTAGCATGGGAGTAGAGCTGTGACTGGAATCCACATCTGTCTGTCTCCAAAGTTCCATGCTCTTAACTATATACTGCACTGTGAAATTCCTGGCACAGGATCAAGATTTACACACCTTACTACAATCACTATCTAGCACAGTGCCTAGAACATAAGCACAACATTAAAATATATACAGAGTTCATGTAACTACTTGAACTGTAATCCATATTGTAGAATACTAAGAACTCCTAACCCATATTTCTTCTCCAAAATGTTTTTTCTTAACTTTTATTCTGATTACATAATGGATGCTATCCATTATGTAATGAAAGAACCTTCTCCTTAATGATTTTTAACTCAGATCACATAGACATACCACAGGATGGACTACTTGAGGATGTAGACGATGTCTTAATGAAGCCTTATTCATCTTTTTATCACCGGTCTCTAGTTCAATGCCAGACAGAGAATAGGTTACCAATAAATGTTCATTGAATAATAACTAGATGAATTCTAGCTCTGGAAGAATGGTGTTGGAACATTTTTGATGAGTCAGTTTATAATTATACACTCCTGGATCAATGGCATAGACATTTGTAAACACTACATAATTCCAAAAATATTTCAAAATATTTCTGGCACGCATTGGTGGGTATATTTTTGTAGCTGGTTTGCTTTCTTGATTATGTTCTGCTTTGGATAATGTTAAAATAAATTTGTGTTCCCACACATTTTACTTCTGAATGCTCACAATCTTCTGGAATTTAAAACAGAGGTCCAACCAGAGCAAAACTGAATGAGATAATAGAGACATACCTAGAATTTGACTGAGCTTATGTTCCAGGAAAATACATCTTGGTTTATTCTTCAAATAGATTTCTGTTTTTGAAGGATATTCACCAGTGCTCCCCAAAACAATACAACAGGAATAAAATACTTATTTTTATACCATTTTACAGTTATATCAATCAAAAGATTTTGGCCTCAAAATAACAGAAAACCCAACCCAAATGGCTTAAAATATCTTGTGTACTGTTAGCTCAATAACAAGAAGTCCTAAGAGAGGACTAGTTTGGGCTCATTATTTTAGCAGACCATCAAGGAGCCAGTAACTTTATATCACTCAATTCTGCCATTCTCCACCTTTGGCCACTCTCCTCATGATCACAAGATGGCTACAGTTGCCCCAGGTATCACCTCCATGTACAGCAACTTCCATAGACTGAAAAATGAATAGATCTGTCCTAGATCTTATTTTAAGTACTAACAAGTTTCTCAGAAAGTCCCCAAGGGGCTTCACTTTACTGTTCATTACTTAGAGCTCGGTTATAAGCCATTTCCTAAAACAATCATTGGCAAAGAGATGGAATTACCATGCTTGGTTTAGACTAGTCTAAGTTCATTCCCTTGGGATAAGGTTGACATAATATGAAACACATGGCATAGCATCACATCAGCGTGTGGATACTTGAACAAAACTGGCGTTCTGTTCAGTAAGGAATGAAGGCAGGGGGAAAAGAAAAAATGCATTCCAGGTAGACAACCAACAATGTCTCTAATAACTTTGTGACTTTCTAAAGTCTGTCTGAAAGCATATTCAGTGGAAGCAAAGCACCTCCTTGTTCAATGCTAAAAGGGTCAATTTCTCCAAGGATAAAGGGTGTCATGATACTCTTCACATTAGACAATGAAGAATTTCCAATTAATTTTAAAAGGGAGACTTGGGGTGAGAATATAAAAGGATATTTTCTTGATTCACAGTAGTAAGTTAGCATACTGTTAGGGCTATCAAAGATATAAATTTTAAATAATTCTTAGTAAAGTTTACGGTATATATGTACTTTATAAATTCATATATAGACACTCCAAAGCAAATTAATTGGACATAGGAAAATGGCTTTAAATTAAAACATCAATGTAATTCGAATCATCATATTCTCCACTTCATAATAAAACCTCTTAGGACCCATGTTAATTAAGCTTAGTTTTTCCTGACATTTTCAAATTCTCAGTAAAGCAACACTAGTACCTGTATTTTAGCTAAACACTTATAAGTTAGGCATCATTTAACTTATTTTTAAATGATTACTTCTTCAGAATTGTGATATATCACATATTCATAGCATGTTGGATCCAGTCCTCTTATTTTACTCTGAGACAACTAAACCAGTGCAATTTAAACTACTCTGTAAATATGTTATCAAATTCATGAATAAGCATGCCCCTTATCTCTGCCCCTTCCTTTGTTACATTAACATTAGGACATTATCCTAGGCATTTGTAGCCCACCAGCCACTTGGTGATGTAAATAAAAGTAACTAAAATCCAAACTATCAAATTCTTATTATCATTTCTTAACAACTAATATATATGAAATACAGAAATCATCTGGGCGCTTGATTTCACTGTCTTTAGGTCTCCCGTTATCATAACTAATAAGGGTTAAAAATACCACTCACGGGGCTTCCCTGGTGGCGCAGTGGTTGGGAGTCTGCCTGCCAATACAGGGGACACGGGTTCGAGCCCTGGTCTGGGAAGATCCCACATGTCACGGAGCAACTAAGCCCGTGAGCCACAACTACTGAGCCTGCGCGTCTGGAGCCTGTGCTCCGCAACGGGAGAGGCCGCGACAGTGAGAGGCCCGCGCACCGCGATGAAGAGTGGCCCCCGCTCGCCGCAACTGGAGAAAGCCCTCGCACAAAAACGAAGACCCAACACAGCCAAAATTAAAATTAATTAATTAATTAATTAATTAAAAAAAGAAAAATACCACTCACAGTTGGAAATTTATGGGTACCTATGTAAGCTTTTCAGCTAGATTTGTCACACATGGAATAATTTTATGTAACTCTGACTAAAGTGAGACTGTATCCTCACATGCATAAATGCCTTTCTGGGACTATTGATTTAAAAACTGGCATTGAGGGACTTCCCTAGACATCCAGGGGTTGAGACTCCGTGCTTCCACTGCAGGGGGCGCAGGTTTCAATTCCCGGTCAGGGAACTAGGATCCCACATGCTGTGCAGCATGGCCAAAAAATAAATTAAAAAAAAAAAAAAAAAAAAACTAGCATTGAACCTTAGTGTTTCAAAAGTGTGTGTGTGTTCCATGTATACAAAGAAGCAGAACAGAACAAATCTGCTATTCACTAGAGTGACTCTGCCACACTGAACTTAAGAAAAGGAAAGAAAAGGTACTTCCAACCAAAGAGGAAAAGGAGATAATGTTACAGATAATGTTTCAGAAGAAATACTAAGAAGGAAGGTTTTAGTATTTTAACTGCAGATGGGTAAGAGCATCTTTGATAATATTCCTGCTTTTCCATAGAGGAATCAACTTCCGTCTAAAGCCCCAGTCCTAACAAAATGGCCATCCACTAAGTACCTGACTGGCCAGAAAGGCAAGATTACAGTTATTCATGTTCAGGGTGCTTTTGGAAATAAGCCACAATTTTGGCGAGATTTTTGTGACCCTTTAGGCCTAAATGCTTGTTATTTTTTTGATTGAATAAACTTGACATGTAACATTGTGTAAGCTTAAGGTGTACAGCATGCTACTTTGATACACCTATATATTGTAGTATGATGTAGTGATATTTATCACAGTAATAATTACAGTAAAATATTATTGTCTCTATTAATGCTTGTTATTTTTTGAAGAAACTTTGTCTAGTAAAGAGTTGCTTTAACATCCTTATAGCACAGACTGCAAAGAAAGGCAAACTGGGTTCAACTGTGGACTGATCAGAATGCTTCACAGATGCAACACTGGACATTTCATATCTCTGAAACTTGCTCATGCTTGCAATCCAGCTAATCAGATTTTGACAAGCTTAGGATATGTTGCTAGATTAATCTGTGGGTTTCTACAGCACTTTTTTATCCTTGAATTAATATATATTCCAGCTAAGTATGTACCTTCCTGTGCACAGTGATACAAAATACTAGGATAAGCACCATTGCTCACCTATAAAATGATAAATAAGTGTTAAAAATACATATAATTGGTTTTTGCATTTAACATTTTTACTGAGACATTCTCTATGATCTTTCAAGTGCAATGTAAAGTGCAAACAGCCCCTACGCTACCTGTAATCCATGGCAATATAAATAAGTCACTGTAACATTTGGGGAACTCATGTTTTAGGAAACTTCTTTAAACACAATGTAATATGAAAAATAGATAAATAAAATATACACTTTTTGTTAAACAAGTTTGCTTCTTCCTATTTCATTTCACAGTCACTTAATTAAACCCATGGTTATTTATAGAAAAAATTCTGATTTCATATGCACGAGTTTCACTAAAGGCAGTTAAAAGGTTCAAAAAATTAATCCACAAATTTTATCATTAGAAAAATCAGTATCTTCAAAATATCTTTTACTTCACACTATAAAGGTTTACTCTTTCTTCTGTCACATATTTGTTTGGGGCCATTATTGGATATATGATGACTACCATAAAAGTGAAATTTTTTTTAAGTAAACCAAAATAACTGAAAATAACACAAAGCCGGACATGGATTCATGTAACAATTACAGGGAGAAATGTTTTCCAAGGTAAAACAAGCCATAAAATACATTAAATATTGAAACAAATCTAATTATTCATTTAAAATATCCACTCATTAACCTACTGGATCCTTGAAAATAGATGCACTGGATGCATCTGAGTTAATATTCAATCAGTTGTCAAAAAAGGAAACTTTTTTCTGTTACTTCTAGACTATCCAAAGCAGACAACACTGTATATTAAACTTTAAACAAATTTTTTTTTAAGTTTTAAAAAAATTAATCTCCAAATGGAGTCTTTTTTAATAGAGTAACATGTCAATGAAATGTAATAATAGAAGCAATTATTAACTTCCTATGACAATATGAGTATTTTACAACAGTTTTAAGCAGATGCATATCCCTATATAAGTCTATGTAAAAATCAGTACTTATCAACCTATTACTAAATTATCTATACAAAATTAATTATAATTTACTTTTATTAAAGGAAATATCACATCAGTCCTTTCTGTAAACAGAAGAGAGGGAGCTGAGACTAGAACGGAATAAATAATTAAAGAGTCACAATATTAAGCAAGTTGTAAGACCCTAGTCCATGCTTCTTATCACGATAAATAGCCAGATTGTAGCTTAGAAAGATTTTTAAAAATTAATATTGGATTAATTGGGCGATTGGGATTGACATGTATACATTGATGTGTACAAAACTAATGACTAGTAAGAACCTGCTGTATAAAAAAATAAATTAAATTAAATTAAATTTAAAAATTTTTTTTAAAAATTAATATTGGGCACTGGACCTTCAAGGTAGATGTTCCTATTGAATTCTAAGAAGGGACTAAGTCAGCTGAAATGCTAAACTCACTGGGGGAGGCTGGTGGTAAATACACTGTTGGTTCCTTCATCTTTAAAGTGTTAATATAGAGAATTACTCATATTGAGCTGCTGACGTGCTCACAGATGCAAAGTAAACTTTTTGCTGAATTTTGATGTATTTTTCTTTATTATACATGGTTGACTGTGAACACTTAGGAATTAATTCTGTTTCGTTACTGCCCTTCTTTATGAGGTCTTGATTTCTAGCTAAGAAATAAAAGTTCTGCCTTAAAACATGATAATAGTCGGGACTTCCCTGGTGGCACAGTGGTTAAGAATCCGCCTGCTTATTCAGGGCACATGGGTTTAAGCCCTGGTCTGGGAAGATCCCACATGCTGCGGAGCAACTAAGCCCATGCGCCACAACTACTGAACCTGCGCTCTAGAGCCTGCGAGCCACAACTACTGATCCTGTGTGCCACAACTACTGAGGCCCGTGCACCTAGAGCTCACGTTCTGCAACAAGAGAAGCCACCGCAAGGAAAAGCAGCTCCTGCTTACCGCAACTAGAGAAAGCCCACACGCAGCAACGAAGACCCAACGTAGCCAAAAATAAATAAATAAAATATGATTATTAAAAAAAACCCATGATACTAGCATCTAATAGTCACATGCAAGAAGTATAAATAAATTCCTAAGGTTAAATTAGTGAATGCTAATAGGATTTCTGTGCTTGTCAAGCCTAGAGTAAATGATTCAATATATTCACCAACTGTTTAGGAGAAGAGATATGGGTACAAAGGAAATAAATAACTGGGGAAAAATTATGGCTAGAGTATAAAATAAATATAAAACAGATCTTTACACATAAAGGTGGTATCAGTGAGAGTTATTTTTAAAACGTGAAAACATTTTCCATTCCACTTAATGGCATTACTCTTCATATTAAAGCTTTTCAAAGAAGACTACTACTTGCAAATTACTCATGGTATTAACTAGTCAATCATTTTCTATTTTTCAGTTAGTCTTCAATTAAGTGTAAAATATCTTGAAAGTTAAAAACAGTTCATGACACTAGCTCAAAATGACCAGTATGCTTGGAATAACATTTACTAACACTTACATAATGCTTATTATCTACCAGACACTACATCATTTAAATACATAACTTATTTAATATTCTCAAGATACTATTACTACCCCAGGCTAGACAACTTGTTTATATAGCCAATACTAAGTGGCATACTCAGGATTCAAACCCAGACAGGCTACTTGGGAGACTACATTTAATGGCTACACTATCACAACTCTTGAGGGAAATGATTCAGCCAGGGACTGCTATGCATTTGAAAGCCATTGTTTAAACTACAAGCAGTCAGGGTTGTCAAATGTGAAAACTTTTTGCTCATTATGAATGTGAATGTGTGAATTTCAAGCAACTAAAAAGAAAAGTGAGCATAAGAAATATGGCAAAAGATTGCACCGTATAAATGTTAAGAGCAGAAATGGTGGCACTTAAATACATTAGCTGTGATTTCACCCCAAGATTACTGTCATTCAAAACAAACACATACAAAAAGCAAACAGTCATATTTAGCATTCAAGGTCATACTACCTAAATTACATACATTAAAAAATATACTGAAAAACTAAAGTAGAATCCCCCATAAATTATGCCCAAAGATAAGTGTCTCATTAACCTTGTTCCAAAACATTAAAGATACTTTATCCTAAAAAAATTAACTGATCAAATTGTTTAAACAATTCAATAAAATTCACATACATAAATTTCTATGGAGGAAAATCAATCTTGCAGAAAATTTGGCACAATTTGTTTTCAGCTTTTCAAATAAAGGAAGCATAGAGGTTTAACTCTATGATACTACCTTGAAGTCAGTCAAAAAGAAAGCATGACTCAATAAATTTGGATCTTCTTTCCTTTGAAGGCATCTTTGAAAGGAGCAATAGGAGGGAGAGCAATGTACATCTTCTCTAGAACTGAATTTCAAAGGCTTTACTTGGCCCTTCTCCTACATTGGAAGAATTATAAAACTTTTTGTCTTTTATTTTCCATCGTGAGATCCTAAACGGGAAAATAAGTTCAGGCTATGTAGGTCCCCATGTGGTTTTAGATGCAGTAGCAAGGAATGTAGGACACAATGGTCTATGTAACTGGCTGCTGTGAACTTTAGTGCAGATTTTAAAAGAAAAGAAAAAAAAAACCTTTAGCTCTTCAGCACAGATCTCAAAATCACTCAAGAAACTTCCTTCAATTGCGTCCACTGCATTAATGAGATCATAGAACAGAAGTGCTAATTTAGATTAAATAGTTTGGTGAGGAAAGTTTATTATTATAAACTAAAAAGCCATAGTTTATAAATAATAATAGGATGTGACAATAAAGGATATTTTTCATATGTGACTCATCACTGTGTGGATTAAATGCAGCTTAAATTAAAAAAGAAATCCCCTGAATTTAATTAAATGGCTTTCAAAAATGGCTTTAAAAACATTTATACAATGTAGAAAAACTACATCTATTTGCCTAGTGTGTCTTAAAATTCTGGTAGTTCACCTTCTTTTAAAATTATGATAATTTAATCTTATAACAACTGTAATATAAAATTAGTCAAACACATAAATAAAAAGTGATTAAACAATGCAATTTTATCTGGTGCACTTTTCAATCAATATTCTTGTTATTCAAACTTCTTTTCTTTGCAAAATCTGCCTTAGTTTACCTGATTATATATGTAGTTTCTGTATAATACCCAATGCTTGAATACTTGAAAATCAACTATCTCATTAATATTTTAAAAATACAACTGTTAAACAAGCCATGTTTAAGTTTTTCAGTTATGCTAGTTTACTGGCTCTCTAGAAATAAAACTACTGAGCCAAGGGTTTCTAAATATTTTTCCAGCAAGTGAAATCTATAGTGAAACCCAAGACACACAGGCACTGTATCTACAGTTCTGAAATTTTCACTTTGCTTACAATGATAAAGTAAACCTATTATTATTTGACAAGGGAAAGAAAGATTTCAACAAGGGAATAGTATATGAATCACCATACACAGAAGAATATAAAAGAGGATTATATTTTCCACAAAAGCTAAAAGAAGCAATTATTTTTGCTCCTTGGTTAGTGATTCAGGAGGTTAATCAGATCCCTGTGGGGGTTCTGTGAACATCATTATGAACATCAATCATCAATGGCCCAGTGAAGCCCAGAACTGAAGGTTAATACAGAATGAAAAGAAATTTTCCCTAAATATATCACGTTATATGTGTATATGCCATGAGTTCTAAACACAGTAATCTTCCAAATAAAATCTAACACGGAAGTTGAGTATCAGAGACTACCTTGGATCAAATCACGGAAGGATATAAATGAGATCTAGTCCAGGTACCCATCTTACGTAAGAATCCATGGCATGTGGTCATTGGCCTCTTCATAAACACTCACAATGATGGGGGCTCATGAGTTCACAATATAGTCCACAGATTTATTTTTTAAAGCTCTATTAGAATCTTCTTAATAAAGTAAAGATGCTTCATCCTTTAAACATTTTCATAGATTCATCTTAGTTTGACCCTATAGACTATCACAGGATAGTCAGAATTCCTTTTCTTACTTGATAGCTTTTCAATATTTAATGACAGCTTTCATGCTTTCACTTTTCCAAGTCTTTCCACTGGATTTTATAGAATAGATTGACAATACCCAACAATCTCCCTTTCTTTCTTTTCTTTTCTTGCTGCTAGAGTTACAGTTTGGGAAGGTCCATCTCAAAATGCAGTGCTCAGAATGAGTACATTAAAATGTGGTAATAATTATAAACTATAATAGGACAATCACCTCCCTCATTAGGATATTATCATTAGTCCAACTTAACAATGCCTTAAGGTTTTCAGCCACTTTCCACTACAAATACCAACCTTGTTGCCAAAAAAACCATGGTCATCAATTGTAAAGTAGATTTTTGGACTCAAAACCAAAACCTTACATTTATATCTATTGCTACAAGATAGTACCATGACATCAAATATGTTAACATGAACGCCTATATTTGAGCCTGTGGTATGTCATCTTGAAAAATAGTAAGATACTCTATTTGCCTTCCTACCAAACTCATATTCTTCAGTTTCATTCAGTATGGAGCTATGTTGACCTACAAGTCAATGTTCACATTAGCCTATCTCAAGTCATCAGCTACTAATACTCAAGAATCCCCAATGAAAACTCTTTTTGTATGGCAATTTACAGTTAAGAAATTTTGACTGAGATTTCATTTTTCACTGGCTTACTTTTAAAACTGGTTTATAGAGAAGAATAGCTCCCTAAGAGTGTTTCATATCCCAAGAGTGTTTCTTGACAGTTGATCATACAATAAGATTAAGTGCTTGTTCAAAATGCAGGCAATGACAGCTCAATTCCATCGATGAGGCAGGACAAACAATGTATCACCAACAAGAAACCTTTAGATTGATGTGAATGTGCACATATACATACATGCCACACACGAGATGCGAATGTGAGCTACAAAACGTGTGCAATCCCACGTGGAAAACAAAGATACACTACTTTATTCGAGCTAAAGTTCTCCTCTTCCCAAGAAACTTTTATCTCCCCCTTCCCTCCTTCCGGACCATAATTTTCTTTCCGGCAAAGACAGTGAGAGAGTTCTGCAATTGCCCATCACAGCCTTCAGCTGAGCCTCATTAAACCAGGTTGGAGCTGACCGAGCCTGAGTTGCAACCAGCTGGCTTTTCCATCCAACTCCTCCTCAGAAACACGCCCCCCTCCCCCCTCTGCCCAAATCCGAAGCCAGAGGGGAGTCCGACCACAGAGAACTTCCACTCAACCCAATGTTCATAGTAAAGAACATTCCGGTAACCACGTCTCTCCTCCTGACCCCCAACGCTAGAACCCGCTGCTGGTGCCGCGCCTTCCTCGCGAACCGCCTCCCGCGGGCCAGCTCGGGGTGAGCGCCCGGGTTAGTCAGTGCGCACGTGACGCGCGGTGCCCACATGACACGGTCGTGGGCGGGGGAGGGGGACAGGGGAGTGAGGAAGGGATAAAGTTAAGGAAGACCCGTCCAAGCGCCCGAAGCAATCTGCCCCGAACCTTCTTCGTCAACTAGTGGCTCAGGGATTCCCCCAAGGCGTCTTCAGTCCAGCTCCCGAAACGGAGGGCGCAGCTCTCCGCTCGTCCCGCCACCCCCTACTCCTCTCCCCCCTGCTGGTGATGCCGCTGCACCCTCAAGTTGCTCCTTCCTCCCCTTTCTCCCTCCTCCCCTTTCTCCCTGCCTCCTTCTTTTCTTCCATCCTTTCTTCCTTCCTTCCTTCCTTCCCTCCTTCCCTAAAAGCTCTTCATCCACTGCGGGCCGTGCCGCTGACGCACATTCAATTGCCCCGGGAGCTCGCCTGCACCTCCGAGGTCAGACAAGGCCGAACACCTACCAAAGGGGAGGGGATAACTGCGCAAACAAAGTTGCACGCCCCACCGCAATCCGCCCCTCCCTTCCACCGAGACCCCCATTCGGAACCCGGGCAAAGCCCACTTGCTCTGCCGGTTCTCTCCGGACCTCACCCCACCGTCGCGCAACACACCCCCTTCCACACGCGAGCCCACCCTTCCATTATGCCCCGCGCTTGGAGCGGTCCAGCCTCCTGGCAAAGCACCGAGCAAGCCGCTGCGCTCACCTTGCTTGACACACTTGAGCCGGAGGGGATCCTTGCAGTGTTTGATCACGGCAAGCACGTCCCTGATGGTGAGCCCCGCCACGGGGGTCTCGTTTACTTCCAGCAGCAGTTCCTCAGACACCAACTTGCTGCCGCTCTCATAGGCCACCTTGCCGGGCTTCACCTCCCCCAGGTAGGGGAACTGTCCATTCTCGGCGCCCCCCTTCAGTTCGAAGCCCAGCTGGCCCTCCGGGTTCCTGCCAATGACACTCTCATGGACTTTGCTAGTCCAGTGGCTTTTCTTTTTCAAGCTTTTGGACATGGCAGTGGGGTGAGTCGCCTCAGCTCCTGAGGGATTCCTTTGGGGTAGGGGAGTTGGTGCTGAGAGAATGAGGATGGAGGAGCCAGGGGGCCAAGAGGTGAGAAGAGCAGACTTTGCCTTCCTCCCGCCTCTGTTCGGTGCTTTCCCTCTTCTTTGGATGGAGTGTGGACGAGGAAGGGGGAGGATGACAGGGACGGCTGGGCAGAGGTAGGAGAGCTTGGGTGAGGTTGTGCTGTCCCTTGAATGACACTCAAGGCTGTGGCCCCGCAGCAGAAGAGAGCTGTGGTGGTGGCGGTGGTGGCGGCGGTGGCGGCGGCGGCGGCGGCGGCGGCAGCCAGAGCGAGCAGTAGCCGAGCTGGGGAGCGGGTGGGGTGGGGGTGGGGAAGGAGGGTAAGGATGCCGGGGGCCACTCCTGCGTGGTGCGAGTGGGAGCGCGCGCGCGCGCCTGAGCGTGTGTTGTTAGCTGATATCCATGGTAGCTGCAGTGGCAGCGGCAGGGTCCGCGCGCGCCCGCGCGTGTCTGTGCCTGTGTGCGCGCGTACTAGTTGTACTGTACTGGCAGCACGGGAGGAGGCAGAGGGCAGAGGAGGAGGGAGCGGGCTGGAGGGGGAGGAGGGGCACGCGCGCGCCGGGTGGGGAGCCGCTTCGCCACTGTCTCCTCTCCCTCCCTCCGCCGCTTGACCCGGTAGTGAAGGCTGAGAGAGAGGCAGGCTGGGTCCGCCTGGCAGTCTACGGGAGGAGGCGGGAGCGGGAAACGAGGGGAGCCGAGGCCCGGCGTGGGGAGGCCGGCAGGAAGGGCTGCGAGCCCAGCGCGGACCTTTCTTCAGCCTCCCGGCGGCCGAGCGCCGCGCTAGGCTGCCGCGCTGTGAGCACGCCCTGACTTCCTCAGACCTGGGCGGGCCGGAGCAGAAATAGCGGCACCTGGACTTCGGCTCGCCCAGTGCCGGGCGCTGCGGCTCGAGCGCCGCGAGCCTCGGGGCGCGGAATCCTGGCGTGAGAAAGCCGAGCTCTGGGACCCGCCCGGCGTGCACTCGCCGGAGAAGGCCTGGGCGCTGCGAGCCGGGTGGAGGTGTCGGAGTTCACTGATTAGACAGGCTTTGTCTTCTCACGTTTCAGTCAGACCCGTCGCAGAGTTCTCAGAATTCCCCTCAGAGGAGCGTAAAGTTAGAGAACTGCAGACTGGTTTTTCTGTCAGCCGGGGAAGGGGAAGCAGCGCCCCGGCCTCGGGTGCAGACGGGAACTTAGCGGAGGCTTGGCTCGTGAAAGGCGATTCCAGGCACCGAAGGGTAGGGGCTTCACTTGTCCACGTTAGAAAAGCGGGAAGAAAGGGACTGCGGGATGGGGGTGGGGACGGCTGCGGTGAGCAGCCTCCTCAGAGAACTGGGCAGTTTCACGCGGGATCTGCGGCGAGACCGCTGGGCACGCCCTCGCCGCGGGCGCCCTCAGAGCGGCCGGGCTGGGACGCGGGAGGAACCCTAAAAGTTGACCCGAGCAGACAACCTCCTGCTACCTTGAAGGAGAAGAAGGCTCCGAGGGTTGACAGAGCGGCAGAACAGGGGCTGGAACTCAGCTCGCTGGCCCGCCACCAGGCTCCTTTCCCTTCACCAAGTTTGCAGCCGGGAGGAGAGGTGAGGACCGGGGCGCCAGGATGCAGGAGGGCCGCTGGGTTTCACTCAAAGGCTAGTTTCGTGTGTGAGATGTTAGGGGTGACTTTTTAAATTCCTGTAACTGGTAGGTGAATTTAATTTGCTTTAGTTTACAAATGATAATTTAAAAAGAAAAAAAGGGGCGCACCCACTCATCTCTTTAAAGCAAAGCATGAAAAGCACCGAGCTGTTAGGATTCTTGCTGTCTGAGATGAAGACAGTGTGGGAGGCAAGCGGAACAGTTTAAAATGCTTAGTCGACCCAAACAGAAGGACCCAGTTTGAATTCAGGCTCCGCTACTTAGCAGGAGTGTGATCTTGAAGAAGTGTCGACCTTTCTGAGCCTCAGTTTCCTTATTTGTTAAATAGGGTTAAAAGTACTAATCTGACAGGACTACAGTAAGGATGAGATCAGGCAGTACGTGCAAAACGCTTGCCTGACATAGATGGGTAGGCACTGAAAATGATCATTTCCTCTTTTTTCCCCTTCTCGTATAACTCACTGTTTGGGGAAGTGGGGGATCAAAGTTAGTCACAACGGAAGAGATCTTAAAGAAAGATGATTTAACCGTGTCTTTTTGCACTTGAGGAAATGGGTCCCCAATGAATTGGCTTTGATTGATGAGGATTATTCAGTGAGCCAGGAGCAATGCCAGGATCTGAAGCCAGAGATGCAGGCAATGCCCCGGTATGGGCAGGACTTTTTGTACCGTAGCCCAGTGTCGCCCAACGAAGTTGGGTTTTAGCATTATGAGATACAGTCTTAAGTGGAAATTGGTAATGAGAACCGAATGCAGTGTGTATTTTTAAACGCCATTTACAAACTAACACGTATGGGTAATACTAATATTTATAAAGTTCTTTTTTGTCATTTATCTTTTTTAACATTTATCACATGTTGTTCTATAGGCTTTACATATATTAATTTATTTCTCCTGACATCTTAGTAAAGTATGTACTATTATCATCCCCTTTTACAGATAAGGAAACTGAGGCATACAGAGGTTAATTTTTGCAAGGCTGCAGTTTTAGTCAGTGGTGAAGCTAACATTCAGACCCAAGTGTTTGACTCAAGACGTGGTCTCAGTCACTGTGTTGTACACTCTTCCCATGCAATTACCACATATCCTACCAGCAATCAGTACATAGTGTCGTGTCCCCAGAGGTTGGGTCTGCGTTTTATTGTAGAGGTACTTAGGGAAAAAGAAAACAAATGGGGCAGGAATTTGACATAAAAGCATTTTACCCTTAAGAACCCAGGAGAGTCATTGAGGTGTGTGCCATCTAATTTAGTGTTTGGAAGCTTCTAATTCATCTTTTTTTTTTGCCCTGAATTGTGATAATTAGAGCTGGAACCTGTAAACATTTCTTTGTTTTCAGTTGGCTCAATGTTAGCACTTGTCAATAGAAGGTGCTGGAGGGACACTGCATATAAAAGGGGCTCCTCTTCTTGTTTCCAGTGCTTTTCTTCTTGCTCCTATGGTGTGCTGGTCAGTGGTATCCAAGAAACCAAGTATTTCACACCCTCCAGGAAGTTTGGCCAGTTCCCCAGTGTGTGACTTCCTAGTAAGCCTCACCAGCAACCCAGTGGGTGACTTCCTAGCAAGTTTCACTGGCCCCCTAGCTGGTGGTTTTTCTCACCAACCCAGTCTGTGACACCTCAACCAATTTCTTGACTGTCAAATGGGCCACAGCCTCATTATCTCCAATGAGGACTGTCTCTCAGGCTTCATAGGGTAGAGAGCAGGGATGGGGGTAGTTCATCTAAGTTATCCCTCCTTGAGTACTCTCCCACAGCCCTGGAGGTAGTGTCTGCTCCCTTAATCCACTCTTCCTGTATTCTTTAGTGATATCTTCTTTTCTCTTAAAAGAAGAACTGCTAGTTAATAATTCTTTATATTAAATGTTCCCTGTTCTAATTTTGGTGTGATTTCTGTCTCCTGACTGGATCTTGACTCATACCAGGTGACGAATCATGTAGAACCCTGAGGAAAGTACTTTCTTGGGTGTCAGAAGTTGGGATCTTGCCTTTAGCTGTGCAAGCTTAACTAGGTCACTTACCCTGTCAGAGCTTGTTCCCTCATTTGTAAAAAGGGAGTGAAAATATATGACAGGGTTGTGTGAGCATCATGTAAAGCTGAATGCTCTTTAAATGCACTTAAACGTGAATGCACTTTAAAGTTGTAACATGCTATCAAAATTGAAGGTTTTAATTATCAGTATAGGACCAGAATAGCAAAGAAGGAGATACGTTAAGAAAAAAATTACATGTATTCTGGGGACTCGTTAGATTGTTTCTTGGCGGTGGGAGGGGCGGCATTTCCTGTAAGGTTTATTGTCATCAAATAAATACATTGTTTGTTCTTTGGCTGGTTTACTTTGCCTAGCTTTTCAGAGATGAAAGCAAATAGTTGTGAATCTTAAGTTTTTCAAGTTTCCAGCTCTCTGAAAAATATGACTGAAATTATGACCATTTTGAAATGCTAGATTCAGACTAATTTGGTTACTTTCTATTCTGGTATCCTTCACATTTGCTTTATTTCTCCTTTGTCTCCTTTATCCTTTCTGGGATGGATGCCTATGTCACGAAAGAATTATTTCATTGCTGAGCACTCGACGTGCAGAACATGGCACTAGATATTGCGTGCTATTCCAAAAGAAAAATAGTTCAGGAGTCTTAAAAGCTAAAGAAAGAAAAACATGAGTACATTCAATCCTTAGGAGTTCTATGAGGTAGATGCTTGTGGCAGACCCAGTTAAGTTCCATCCTGATCCCTTAGGATCCCTTTGATTGGATCCGCCTTACCCCTAGGTTCTGTGTTCTTTTACTTCTCAGAGCCAGCCCCTGAGACTCTCTTTGGAAGACTGCCCAAGGGCTACTAGACTCATTTTGCCTTCAGGCACAGAGAGCCAGAGGGGAACCACTTAGGAGTTCACTTCCCTCCTAGGACACCTGTTTGCCAAGGACTGCCCTACACAGTATAAAAGCCTCTAGTAATAAGAAAATCTGAAGTGTAATTTACACCCCAAGACTCCCCTGCAGGATCATGCTGATGCTAGAATTTTGCCTGAAATCACTTCCTTCCCTATCTTGCTTACTCTGTAATTTATGTGTTTTTCCTGGAAGTGTTTTGTTAATAAAACAATTACACACAGTCCTCACCTCAGAGTGTGTTTCCGGGGATCCTGACCTAAGACATTGCTATTCCTTTTTACAGATGAGGAAACTGAGGCTCAAGTATTATAAATTACCCAAAGCCACACTACCTATAAGGGGTGAATTTGTGACTTGATCCATGTCTATGTGACTCTAAAGCTCCTACTTCTAATGCTGTATTACATTTAAAGTCCCTAATACTGAGTAGTTTTAAATTTACTCTCTGAACAGAAGTGGACACAAAGGTCAGCAATTGGTTGATCAACAGACATAAAAATTATATCCATATATTAAGAGATCTTTAAGTGTTTGAAGAGGAAGGACAAAGAACCATGAACAGTAAGACCGAAGTGCGGTGTGCCTCATCTAGGAAAACCTTTACGAAGGTGAGAGCTGCCTGACCAGAGCTCTGATGAAGGTACGACTCACATTTTAGAAGAGACTGTAAATGTTCAATGTGGTTTTCAGTCACGGGCTTTCTTCATGCCAAGGCTGAGTTGGGTATTTGTGTTTTTCCTGTTGATTCTGTAACAAATTTCCACATTGGTGGTTCAAAACAACACAGATTTATTATCTATAGTTGTGGAGGCCAGAAGTCCAGAATGGTTCTCACGGGGCTAAAATTAAGAAGTTGGAGGGGCTGTGTGTCTTCTGGATCTCTAGAAAATCCTATTCCTTGCCTTTTCCCACTCCTACAGGGTGCCTGACCTCCTTGGTATATGGCCCCCTTCCTCCATCTTCAGTGCCAACAACAGCCAGTTAAGGCCTACTCACATCCCATCGCCATGACACTGACGCTCCTGCTTACCTCTTCTACTTTTCAGGACTCTTGTGATTACATCAGGCACCCAGGTAACCCAGGATAATCTCCCTAGTTTAAAGTCAGTTGATTATCAACCTTAGTTCTATCTGTAAACCTAATTTCCCTTTGCCATGTAACATAACGTATTCACAGGTTCTAGGGATTAGGACCTAGATATCTTTTAGGGGGCCATCATTCTGTCTGCTGCAGTATTATAGGATACCACATATTCATATCCTCACTGTTTCTAACTTAGTTCAGGTTATCAACATAACTACCCCATATTATTGTGGTTATTTTCCCTCTCCCTGCCTTTACCTCAAAAACCTGTGTTTGGATTAGCTGAAAGAACTTTCTGAAACCTCTCCTTTCTCCTCTGCTTAAAATCCACTAATGCTGCCCACTAAATACACAGTAAAGTACAAACTCCTTAGTTTGGTTTGATCCTCCTCTGCCCCTTCCACACTCTCCAACCACATCTCGCCATATGCCCCCTGGAATTGGAACCCAGGGCGCCCAGCTAATGTGCATTCTCCAAAACAAACACAGACTAAAGGAAGCCCCTTTATAGCATCTGTTCTAGGTCCCTTGGAATATCATTAAAGACAGAAATTTAAAAATTGAATTTCAGTAATATTTTGATCGGGACAATGAGGTACAGTGCCTTGTGCCAAAACCCCACCATATTTGGGACCTGAGACAGCTGACTCGTGTGTCCTACCAAAGGGTCAGGCCTGGGTCTCCCCTTCCCCTTACAACCTTTTGTTTCATCCATCCTGAATTTCTTAGTTTCCTTGACTCCCTAGGCTATTTCTTGGTTCTTTGCCTGAAATACAGCCATCTCTCTCTATTTGTGGGGCTTGTACCTGCTTACCCTCTAAGACATACCTCTAAGGCCCTTTTCTCTCAGGAGCCTTTTCTAACTCTTTTTTTTTTTTTCCTACCAACATAACACAAACTCTTCTTTATGTCTCCTTGTACCCTTTGTGGAAACATGGCTTCTAATACACTTCCTCATTTTCAAGTCTGTCCTCCACAGCAAGAATAGCTGGGGCTTTTTAGTTCATCTTTGCATTCTTATCATTTTGTGCATTCTTATCATTTTGCACATTCTCTGGCACAATGTAAATGCACAGCAGAATTCTGCCTAATAACAGATATACCCAAAGTGATAGCTAATGTCTTAAGAAAATGGAATGCGGAAGAGCACATATTGATGAAGAAAAGACAGAATATACTTAGCCTTGAGGCTGAGGTTAAGAAAAGAAGCCAGATTCTTCAAGAGCTTGGGACAGGGTCTGAGAGGCAGTAGTGATGGTGGTGGTGGTGGTGGTGGAGAATAAGCTTGACCTGCTTCATAGTTTGTCCATGGCCATTCCTATTATTAAACCTCTTTTCACTCTTGCTACAGTATTCACACAAAAATGCTAATCCATATTTATAAGGGAGATTTATTTAGCATGATGCAAAGCATCTTAGACTTTTCTATCAGATCATCTCCAACAATAATATACTCACCCACCCCCAACCAAAAGTAATCTTATTTGAAGTCTCCAGTTTTCATCTAAAAGTCCTATGGATTATAGATTCTACTCTGTAGTAGTAGGTTCATATTTATACCAATGTGAAATATGACTTTTCCCTCAAACTTTGCCAAATGATGTTTCAGGAGGATTTGCCATGTTTATCTGGTGGTTTCTGGGCCCAGCCCAGTGACTCCACAGATGTGCACAGCTTAAGTTCAGTGACTGGAAATACAAGCCCAAGTCCCGGAGAGAGTTTGGGTTACAGAGATAGATGTGGGGACACTTTGAAACCTTGAATCTTTGGCCTAACCTAGCAAAGTGCAAAACATGAGAAGAGGAAAACACTGAACTCTGGTTTGTAATATCTTTTACTAAGCAGAGAGGAGAGGAAAGATCGGTGAAGAAGACTATATTCTAAGGTGAGGATCTAATGTTGAGAAATCAGGCCTCTGCAAGTTAGTGAGGGGAAGGATTAGGGTCTTAGACTTCTCCAAACACGTGTGGAACTGCATATTTTATTTGGTATCTCGTCAAATTACATTGTAGTGCTAATTCTCCTTACCTCAAAACCTCAAATATTTTGATGATTGTAACATTTACATTTCTATCAACTAATTTTTCATAGAAGGGCCAGAACTGTTTCATTTTAGTCTAGAATTAGTGGTCATTGGTTGTGCTTCTGCATTTCGTAGAGCCATCTTACTACTTTTAGTATTGGTCTTACTATTGGGAGGGAGTATATGGTCCAGTGTCTCCAGATCTCAGGAAATTACTTTCAGTCAAGACTGTCAACTAGTCACCTGGCCCTGTGTAAAAGATCTGGGGACAGTCAAGATTTGAGTACTTAAATCTATGAGAGTATTAGATCATTTTAGCTGCTAGAAAGTTCTGAATGAAGTGACTTTGGTCTTTGTAAAGCATTTCTTTGTGTGAAATTCATGGACCACGCAGACTACACGAAGTGAGGAAAGAGAACTGCAAGATTGTTTAAATCATTGCTCCATTCTAACTACAGAGTTCACATGTATGGAGAGAAATTTGACCAGCTCAAGCAAAGAAAGCATGAAAGTAATTTTTTGTTCTGTGACTGATGCTTTTGTTACCTTATTCAACGTATGCACAAAATACAACAGAATAATGCTGTTTTTGGATCTGGAAATGTATTCCTTCTTATGCAGTGTTATGCAGGCATACTTATTGAATGTCAATATCTGAATTTATCTTTCTTTTTTTATTATTTGGCTTTTTACTCACTTGGTGCCTGTCAGTCTTTTATCATCAATTTACATTCTACTAAACTCAAAAAGATATTCTTACAGCTTTTATACTTTTAGCCTTCCTTACTAGATTTTTTTAAACACTTCAAAAATTCAAGTACTTGGATTTCATGCCATCAAGTAGTTATATCTATATCCCCTCCTTTTTTTTATTTGAGTATTTCAATTGCCATCACTTTCTACTTTGTGATTCTAAATCTTTTAAAACCATCTTACTGTTTTTTCATGCACTCAACCTTATAGAAAACTCTTCTCTATAAAATACTATTATCTCTTACGTTTATAACTACTTCTGTTTTTTCACATTATTATTCTTCCTGTTTTTCAAATGCACATCTTAATTTATTCTTTTTTCTCTCTATGTATCTCCTTAGTATATGCCTTTAGTTTCCCATCATTTCCCATCATAAATTTTTTAAAAATTTAAAATATGCCACATGAATTTTTAACATGATGTTTAATGCCCATATTCTAATCCTCCCTATTATTTTTTATCATTTTGTTATTGATTTTAAATGACAATAGTTTCCATTTCAATTAAGTGAAAGAAGCAAAAAAGGCACAATATTATCATGGGCTTAATTTTTGTCAATAGTGGAAAATCTTGTAGGTATAAAGAAAGTTTATATGGAAATAAAGTGAACATTTTCTATCTTGAAATAGTGAGGAACAATCAGATGTGTTTTCTAGACTTTGGAAAAACATACTTCAAAAAATTCAAAGAAAAGTTCATCATGCTTCGTCCGTCAGATTACTAAGAAGCAAAACTTCTGATGAACAATTGGAGGCAATGAGAGTGTAATTCTAATCATACTAATTTTAATAATTTTGCAAACCTCTCCAGACACTATTCTGTGTGGTGTGGTTTGCTTTTAACCATTCTGAATGTCAGAGATGTCTTTCAGAATATGATGAATACTAGTGATCTTATCCCACCCTTCTTCCCCCTTCAAAAATGCACATGTACATATATCTTCCATATATGTACATATCATTTCATGTAATCTATAGATTCATTGACACCCAACCATTTTTTGGTTAGGTGATTCTTTAAAAGTCCAGCTTAAATAAACCTCTTATTTAAAAGTTTTTTTTTATTTATATATAATCAGCTGAAAGTAATCTTATCTACTGAACTCCTATGAAATGCTACCTGATCCTTTTCATTAGGTTGTATTACAAAATTCTAGGCATAGCTCAGCCTCACTTCTAGGCTATAACTTGAGAGCATGACTCATGTTTGTATTCCTCACAGAGGTTGAATGAATGAAGGAAAATACAATAGTAGGAAAAAGGAGACACATAACTACAGTGAATATACAGTGTATAAATATACACATTTATACAGTTTATGTATAAACATTCCCTGAAGCTCCCACTTTAGCAGGATGCTAAATAAAAGAAATCTAAGTTTTCTCAGTACTAATGGAGATTTACTTCCTAGCTCTTTTCTCTGGAGACAAATGTAGGTCTCCTCAAGGATAGGAAGATTTGCATATGAGGTATGATTTAAAGGGCTAGAAACATCTTTTCTGCTGTCTCCAAAACATTTCACTATGTTTTGTCATATTGCCTGATAATTTGCATTAGAGATTTATCCTTTTGAGATAATAAAATGCAAATATCTCTGAAAGGGTTTCTTCTGCTTTAGTCATACTCATATGGCTACTAGTGAACAAAATATGTTCATTACAGGATAAAGGGAAGATTGCCAACTAACAAATCCCTAGAGTCTGTACTACACCAAACGTTGCTTAGCAATTTCTACAATTGTCTCAGTCTAGTTTACAAGAATAAAGAGATTAGAAATCAAGGGTATATGGGTATGTTACGTAAAGTTGTAAAATTGATATTTACAACTGTGTTTCTATTCTCTATTGATTTTAAAACAATGGAAATAGAAGATTAATAGGTGGGTGTGGTAGGGTGGCACTAATTCAGTTCAGTGGTATTAAAAGGTGATTGTTAAGCCAAGAGTTGAATGAGGCACAGCATACAGTTGTGTAAAAATCTGGGGGAAGGACTTTTCAGGCAGGGGAAAGGGGTAATACCTAGGTCCTGAGGTGGTAAGGAACTGGACAGGTCAGAAACTAAATAATTTCTACTTTAATTATTTTATACATTCAGTTATGCTACCACTTAGGTTAGTCTCTAAGGCCTTCCAAAAGTTGGACCTTGCTTAAAATTTAACTCTTTCCTCACCTCTTCTCACCATGTTCCAGGCTAGTCTATGCCTCTGTGACTTTGTTTAATAGCTGCTCATTCGTTCGTTCTTGCCTAATAAACTGTGGCTCATCTCTTAAAATCCACCTCAAGCTTTCAGTCTTTGAGGAAACCTCTCACTCTCTCTCACCCATCATCCAAAGAATTGCTCAGTCTTTGTGCTACCATTGACTTATGCATTTGAGACACTGCTTTGCAATTACTAATTTATGTGTCTGTTTTTATCACTAGTAAGTTTCTTTAGGACAGAGACATTATTAATTCATCCTTGGGTACCTATGATCCATAATATTAGTAGTACTGCATAGTACATGGTATTTAGTAGTATATAGTAGATACTCAATAAATCATTGTTCAATGAGTGAATGAATGGGATATCTTTTTGCCGTTGTGATTTAACTAATGCAATATTTATCTTCAGAACAGTTTCCATGACATATTTATTCTAATTAATAGCTGTAAACTAACTCTAGACTATAGCCATATTCTATAACCACTAGAATGTTGTTATCATTATGTCATTTAAAAACAATAAAATGTTAAATTAAATATTATCCTTCATATTTAATGCAAACTGTGCTCATGGAAATATTGTGGAAAGATTGAGTAATTTTTGACACACAGTTTTCAATTTTTCCATTTAGCATACTTTAGTAGATTTTCAGCCTTTTAAATATGTTAGCATTGAGAACCAGGTACTACTTAATGAAAATCATGATTTAATAGTGTGTTTTTTGTGGTTTGTTTGTTCCTCTTTTTAAGTTAGGATGATAGAATTATGTTTGAGGCATTCATTACATTTTATTTAAAAGAACTCACTATTCCTAATTTGTAAGCTGAGGACTTTTTCAATTCCTAAGTGCGTGGCAAAAGTGGAATAGCTGGATGAGGAGCTGGGAAGGAGAAATTATAGGAGATGTAGTAAGAGATGGAAGGAGGATACAGACCTTTTGGCAGGCCAAGTCAAAGGTAGTTTCTGTCAGGGAACTACTACAGCATCATACTTTAAGAGGTGACAGAGAAATGGCATTAAAGTAACCATGCAGAATTGGAAATACACATTTGGAGCTTTTTTTTCCCAGAAAGTTTCCAATATATTGGTACTTGCCCGGTGTCTAAGGAGATAAGTGTCTAAATGATTGGCATTTGTTCTAGGCTTTATCTATAGTCATGGAGAAATTTTTACCTGCAGGTTCGTCTTGAAGTTGTGGTACAGTCACCTGATACACATTTACTGAATGAACTAAGCTAATGAGTAGAGGTCTAAGCCTTTAATATTAGTCCCTTTATTTATTTGTTTTTAAAGTTTGTGTTAGTATGGGCTCCTAGATTCTTATTTAATCTGATGGATTAGAATACTAATATTCTTTATTTTGATGCTCAAATTGTTTCAGATTTGGCCTGTAGGAGCTCCTTTAAGGTGGTTTGCTTATCCTTTTGATGTGTCCCCCTGATTATTTGAACATTTCCTTGTTTCCTAATATAACAAAATGTTCCGAATTTATCTTGTTTTTTTTATTCCCCAGCTCTGGAATCTGCCTTTCCCCACAATTAACTCTAATATTTTTTAGTGGGGAATGACATTTAGAAACCAGAATGTGGTGATTTGTCTTGTTTATTGCAACTGTTGGGCCATTTCTTCTAAGCCCTTTCAGTGGAGAGACCTAGGAATTGTATAGAGAGATATTTCAAATATATTTATATGAAATATACTAAATGTATAGGAAAAGATAACTCAAATTGTCATCTTATTATGAACAAAACATTAACATTTTTGAGGGGAAAATATTTGTTATCTACATAGAATGGGCCTAGAAAGTAATAACATTAATCTTGAACTAAGTACACCCAAATAGGTTTCATTAACAGTTAAACATAATGTATCTTAGAATCTCAGCTATTGGAAGGAGACATTGTCTAGAACTGTGATCTAGGTGTTATACAGTATACCCTTGCAGTGTTGTTTTGGATCTGTGTTGCAAGAGAAAAATAAGATCAGGGGACAAAAGCTTGTCCTAATCCTTCCTAAAACTTTTAAGCACATGGAGAAAAGATATTGAGCATTCATTACATTCAGAATCTTGAAATGAACGTATAGTTATGAGGGGTATAAACAAACAAGGATGTAGTGACACTATCTACATGGAAACAATACTAGTGTCCTCTCTTTGGATAACTACGCTATAGATGCAATACTAACCGTTCCACTTAGCAATAGCTTGATGATTATTTGGCCACCAACATGAATAACTTGTTAAAAGAAGATGAGGAGGAGTTGTGAACATTTAAATAATCAGGATTTGCATCATAAAATCCTAGACTATGTATCCAAATCCTTACAGAGTTTTCTCCCAGCCTGTCATGGAGGCCTTTAATAGTCTGTTTCTTCTATTACATTGAAAACCAGAGCTTCTCTACTTGGCTTACTAATTCCAAAGATTAAATCATTAAAGGTAGGAGCTTACCTTTACTGATTTATTTGCTTTTCAGAAAAATTAAGTATAGCCTGATAAAGTTCATTTTATGTAGTATAATAAAGATTCTCATTTTAATAAACACTTGCTAACTACTGCGTTACAGTAATTTAATAATAACCTGAAAATAATGTAAAAATACATGTGTACATATATGTGTATATGTTCATATAATACATGTTATTTTTAACTTCAGAAATCATAAAAAATAAAATAGATACCTGAAGAAGCCACAGCTGTAATTAAAAAAAAATTTGACAGTGTTAGAAGGCAAAATTAACTAACAATTATTAAGAAGTTACTATGTGGTACACACCATATGTATTGCATTTTATTTAATTATCAAACAATACAATTACTAGAGCTATTATTATCCCTATTTTATAGAAGAAGAAACTGAGATTACCTACCTTATTAAACTTGGTCAACTTCTTGTAACTTATAATTAATACATTATAGAAATAGGACTCAAACCCACATATGTTTACTTTAGACCCCATGCATCACATAAACCTTTACATGAAGTATGCCACATAAATCACACTACTCCTGGCCAATAACAATTTTACTAAATTGATTCTTTGTTTTTTTGTCTGTAAAAGAAGGATGTTGGCCTATAAAAAATATTTTTTTTTATGTTCTGTATTCATGATTGCAAAATAACTATGACTCAGTTATGCTTTGAACTTAATTTCAGTGCTATTAAAACACATCTGTATACATCTGAAAAATACCAGTCGTGACAATAGCACAGAGAGCTTGGTTTTGAAAAATAATTTAAATTATAATTAAAAATGAACCACAGGTACATAGAGAAGGTGTGGACCACACGTATGTGGCTGAAAGCTGACCCACAGTCATCTTAAATGGATTTTATCAAAAGGGATGCCTAAAAGACCACAGGATCCCAACAGAGAGAGTCTGTGAAGAGATGGCCTGCTGAGACCCAAATCACAGTGAAGTACCGTTGAGAGATGCCTGCTAATGAATGGGGAGAGGAGTAAATGGTCTGAAGAACCCTACAAGGAAATGAAACACCCTGCAAGGGAGAAAGACCAAGAGTCAGCTTTGACACCTCCCAAATGAGACAGCAGTCAATGATGGCAGCTGACAAAAATACAAGCATGCAGGAGCTTTCCTATGCCCTCACATCTCCTCTCTCCACCATCTTAAAACCTGGTGTGGTCAGAAACAGTGCTAATTAGCATTTGAGGAGAGGAAGAAGACAAGTTGGGAAAATAGAGTCTCTATCCAAGTCATACTGTATACTACAGGGCTGCCTTCTGTTGCATGGTTGATTAGGTGAGTGCAGAAGCTTTAATTTTGAATAAAGTTTGGAGTTTTTATTATTTACTCTAGCTGTACCTATCAGTTTCTAAACTGAAAGTGATTAAAGTACCAGGAGGATTTTTATTATTTAAGAGAGAAGTGGGGGACAAATCAAAATTCTGTCCAGGGGAGGGATAAGAATTACCTTATAGAGCATACTTCCAGGGACATTTTGAGAGAAAACAAAGTTACTTAATTATTTCATATTTTAAAAATTCTTGTTTGGTTATTCTCTCAATTGTGTTTTTATATATCCTTTCTTCCTAATGCTTTAGCTATAAGCAAATAAGGGTAAAGTCTTCATATGCAAGATTATACATGTTTTCCTTTATAATTGGAGAAAATGGTATTTTATCTGAACCCCATGTGTCATGTGACATATTTGACACCCTATATCATACCTAGTGTGTGACTATTTTTAAAACACAAATCATCACAAATCAACAGGATCAAAATTAGATTTGAAAAAATGTATTCAATAAGATGTGTAAGATGAGGTAGAATTAATTCTCCTCTACAGAGGACTTGAGATGTAAATCTGTAATATGTATTATATTAGATGTGAATTAGTATTAGATTTGCATTTAGAAAAATGTACTACGTTCAGTTCTGAGTATCATTTAGGCAGAATATTAGGACAGATATCCTATCTCAACTGTCTTCTCCCCCCCCTCCCCACCACCTAAATGTCATTGAAAAATCTGTCCATCTTGATTATCAACATTAAAGACTGGTTTTGAAGAATGCAGAGAACCTAAGATTTACATTTTAGTGAGAGATAGAATATAAGTAAGAAAAATTTTTATAGGTACAGAAAAATGTCCTTAAGAGGTAACAATTTTAATACCTTAAAAAACTTATCTATCAAATACTGAGTTTTAGATATTAAGGCTAGCAAATATATACAAAATAAAACAGTTTCTTGAATAAATGTACAACATTTAGCTTAAAGAATCCATTTAGGACTTAATATTCTGCTATCAGTATGTGGGCATTAAAATTGTTATTTGAAACATATTGGTAATTAACTCAGAAAAATCCTTAGAATTTGGATTTAGGTACTATTATTTAGATTTTAGATATTGTCCAAAGGAGGTTGGTACTGTTTATAACATGGGCCCTAAAGTCACCCTAAAGTAAGGTATATAAAAAAGAATAGTATGCAAAAAATGTTAATGGTCTATAATGACATCATTCTCACAAGTATAATGCAGAGAGTAAAGTACTTAAAACATTTCTTTATATTATTTCATTATTAACAATGGCTATTCATGAAAAAATAAAACCTTCAAATATAGCAAAAGTGAATAGTTACTGAAACTTAGTATCACTCTGAAAATTTATGTTGCTTAAAAATACTGGTTGTGATTATATAACATTCTGAATTCAATGACTTTTAGACCATCTTAATTTCCTACTTAAGAGCTATTCCTCACTACCTCCTTACTGATAAGAAAGAACCCCTTTTTGCTCAGATTGGCAATGTTCCCAGATAAAACACTCACCTTCTCAGACTCTTTTGCATCCAGGGGTGGCAATGTAACAAAAGTGTAGGTGATGAAGTCCAAATATGTTTCTGCTGGAGACTTCTGGGAATATTTTTGTTTTTCTAATACCGATATTCTTTTTGTCCCTTATCTCTCTCTCCAGGCTACAGCACAACTGAAGAGGGAGAAGCCATCTTGCCTCCATGATTGGACAAACATGAAGATAAAAGCTTCCCTGTGTGGATGATAGAGGAAAATGATAGAAGGGGCTCAGACTCCCTTCCTTCAGGCTTCTTGATATGTGAGGAAAATAAAATGCTATTGTAAGGTTAAGCTACAGAAATGGGCTTCTATTTTATTCAATTAAATACGTCACAATTCAGACAGTGTCCATTAAATTGGTAAAAGTATCCACTTTAAAGGGTTAATCTAAGGGACCCACCAATACATTACACAATCAAATCTCAGAAGAAAATTAGTTTTTTTAATTCATTGTGATTTTGAAATTGATCTTTCATAGTCTTTTAGTTATCAAACTATTAAATACATTTGACCATTCAAATAATGTTGTGAATAATGCCAATGAATCCTGTTATTTTTCTCACTGTGAGTAAGATTGTGTGTGTGTGCGTGTGACAGATTGTTACCTGTACTTCTACCAAGCAGATATAAATTGTAAGTTCCTTGGATTTTATTAATTTGCTAGAGCAGCTCATAGCACTCAGTAAACAAGTTTATTTACTAGGTTACCATGGAAAAGTTGCATAAGGCAAGGGATGGGGAAAGGGCACAGAGCTTCCATGCCCTCTCTGAGAACACCACCCTACCTGCATCTGCACTCATTCAACCTGGAAGCTCTCTGAACCCTGTCCTTTTGGGGTTTTTTGGAGGTTTCATTACAGTGGCATGATTGATGAAATCATTGGCCATTGGGGATTGATTAAACCTCCAGTCCCTCTCCCCTCCCTCCCAAGGGGTGAGGGAGGTGTGGGGGCAGGGGTGGGACTGAATATTCCAACCCTCTATTCATGTTGGCTCCCCAGGCAACAAGCCCCCAGCCTTAGTTGCTTTCCAAAAGTCACCTCAATAACATAAACCCAGTTGTGGTGGAAGGGGGCTTGTTATGAATAACAACACACCCAGTTCACCTTTATTAGTTTCAGGAACTGAAGACAGGAGATCAAATATTCTAACAAAAGATGTTCACATTGCTCTTATAGCTCAGGAAGTTCCAAGGATTTGGAGATCTGTGAGCCAGGAACCTGGGATGACGACCAAATATATATTTCTTATTATAACTCACAATATCACAAATTAATATACAGAGGTCTTTAAGTTAGGGGGAAAAAACTAATATAGCCATTTCACTGATTATTAACTTAAGCCCTCAAGTTAAAATGTCCTTGGTCAAAGTCACAGATGTTATTTACTATTTGCTCTGAGAATAAAAATGGCCACTTTGAACATCACATAAACCATCCCTGAAATAACTTCTCTCAACCTCCCATCTTCTCCCATTGACAGAAGATGAAAAGTTTCTAAGTCAAAACAATCTTGAAAAGAAGGAAAACAACCGTAAGTCTCAGAGTCTAGGAGAGGTTTCCAGTAACTGCATGGGCAATGGCTAAGCTAAAAAATAATTGGAGGGCATAGCATCCTTTGCCCCTCAAAGGTGAGCAGTACCTAAGAGGAAGAAAGCTGAGCAAGGCTACAGTTTACACCTACCACCCATGCCTAGTTCAGAGATGCAACGATTTTGCCAAGCACAAATTTGAACAGCCATCTATTTACTGAAATATAACTTAAACTTTCGGTGACAGCTAGGGACATTGCCTCTATAGACTTCACTACCCTCCAAGTACCTATAGTTCTCAAACCCTCAGAAAATTCAGTTCCCAGTAAAACACTATGAATAAAAGGAGTCTGGGGTGGGGATATACTGAGGAAGTTGGTAGGCAGAGAGGAAGAAAGAAGTCTTCCCTGACCAGGAATTGAACCTGAGTGGAATTTGCTAAGAGCATATTTCATAAGTGTTCTCACCACACACAAAAAAAATTTGACTTAAAAAAATAGTAAGTATATGAGAGGATAGATATGTTAATTAGCTTGATTGTGGTGATTATTTTACAATGTATATGTATATCAAAACATCAGTGTATTTCTATAATTTAAATATATACAAGTTTTATTTTTCAGTTATACCTCAATAAAGCTGAGGAAAAGAGGGAGATTAGGGGAAAACGTGGTGAATGGAAACTTGCCGTGTGGTGTAACTGTAGGCAAGGACGGTGATTGTGAGCAATGCTTGGGAGATGCGGGATTTCCATATACTACTTCAAGAGAAAAATAGTTAAGTAAACACAGCCAGAATAACCCAGAAATAAGTTCTCACCCTAGAAGACAGAGAGCCAGGCAATAGAATAAGATTCCAGATCACTACAAGCTTGCTAAAAGCTAGAAATTATTCTGAAAACCATGTATGTTGATTTGCTTTTCACTTTAAGAATACAAGGAGGCTTCTATCAGCATTCAAGTAGGCAGTGAGAGAGCTTTAGGAATCTATGCCCCCGCCCTTTTTTAGGGCGGTCTGCATTGGGTCTTTGTTGCTGCGCGCGAGCTTTGTCTAGTTGTGGTGAGCAGGGGCTACTCTTTGTTGTGGTGTGCAGGCTTCTCATCGCGTTGTCTTCTCTTGTGGTGCATGGGCTTTAGGCGCACGGGCTTCAGTACACGCAGCACTCGGGCTCAGTAGTTGTGGCACACAGGCCCTAGAGCGTGCAGGCTTCAGTAGTTGTGGCACGTGGGCTCAGTAGTTGTGGTGCATGGGCTTAGTTGCTCCGTGGCATATGGGATCTTCCTGGACCAGGGATCGAGCCTGAGTCCCCTGCATTGGCAGGCAGATTCTTAACCACTGTGCCACCAGGGAAGTCCCTATGCCCCCTTTTAATAGGCTAAACCAGACCAATTAAATAGGATTGAGCAATCTTTATCTAAGGATGAGCACATAGCACACTATACAAGCAAATAAACAACACTTACCCTAAATAAAGTAAACAGACACAAACAAATTGACTTATGAAAGAAATTCTTCAGCATAGAACAAAGGGAGAATTACTCTAAAATACTTCTTGAAGTGATTTTACTATAACATGCAGAATAAATTATTTTTAAAATATCTAGAACTGAAGCAAACAGTCTACTTCAAAATATTTAGCAACACAGATGTCCTTATAAGCTTTGTGCAATGTTAAGGATAAAGAAATTGTCTTATTAAAATCCATGTCCCAAAATATGTAGGTTACCTAGAGACCCTAAAAAAAATACAAGAAACCTAAAGCAAATTCCAGGCAAGCTTTAAAATTAAACCTTTGCAACATAAAATACTAAAAGATAATTGAGAGGTGTTCATAAGGCTTATTTTGTTTTTTTCCTTTTCTGCCAGGTGATAGGCCTGGGAGAAGACTGAATTCTTTTTACTTTCTGATATGCAAGTGTTCATAAATTCTGGCACTGACATAAAATCTCTGAAAAGTTTGCAGACACATGTCAGGGGGTCAAAAATTAAAATTAAAATTGAGAAGTAAAAAATAGAAAATTTTGAATAAATGTTCTTATGGTGAGCACTGATATGAGTGAATCCAATTAATTTATGTACACATTAATATAGACACAAGTGTAATAATTGTCACTTGAAAAACAGGATATGTAATTGGAAAAAATAAGCATAATAATCTATACCTCTAACTTGTAATCTGTACCACATATTAAATTAACAAAGATCTGTAAATGTAGGGATGGGTCAGTAAAATCACATTTCGTGTCTTACATAAGAGGGAGGTCAAAAGTTACATTTCTTTGTTAAATTTGAAGCTAAAAAAATTATATAATCATGAACTTTATTAAAGAATACAAAGTAATCCCAAAGCAAAATTTTAAAATTCTTCCTTCTTTTAAAATTACTACTGAATAAAATAGCAAACAAGGCATAGTGTGCATTGCAAATGACTAAACATAAATATAACAGTAAAATAGCACAAAGTATACAAATCAATGACAGGTTAACCTGGATTCATTTATTACAGTAAGCATAAATTAGATATCAACAGGCAAAGTGCATCAGAACTAATTAAAAAGAAATTCAATTATATGCTCCTTCCAGAAATTTAAAAAAAAGTTTTAAGTTTACATATGTAAGTACCATGTCATATCTTTTGGTTTCATCTGTCGCTGGATATTTGGGCACTTGTTTCAAACCAACTGCTCCTTTGCATAGACACTAATCAACTTCTTATAGGCATAACCTGTGGTACCTTGCCTCATGCCCATGCCATGTACTTCTTGCCTTCTGTCTCAGATTTTCTTGTTGGTGCCGAAGTCTTAGCTGCAATAGTGTCTTCTTAGTCCCTTTATTCAGGAGCAAGTTAGGTGTGCAAGGGAATTAATTTTCCATGGAGTATAATTTTGGCCAATGGGAGACAAGAGAGAATGGATAAATTCTTTACCCTTTCTTTGCTGGATAAAAGGCCCTAATATTCACTCATTTCTGTGGCCTCTTGAAAGATAGTGCCACATGGATAAGCAAGCAGTCATACTACATACTAAGCGGTAGCCAGTATGGTAACCTATCCTTGTATTTGCTTCCCCCTACCCTTCCCTCACTTTCTATTTCCTCACTCCTATGCCCTGGGAATGCATTATCTTAAAAGGTAGTTATATAAATGTCTCTGACTTAGGCTTTGTTTTCTGGAAACCTCAAGGCAAGACCATTGATAATAAGAAAATTCTTAGAAAGTAGACTACAATGATGGGATTTTAGAGCTGGATTACTCACCTGTCTGAGAACAATGAGGATTCCAGTTCTAGTGGTGGTAGGAGGCTGAAAATTTCTGACTGGCAGTAGCACCATGATTACTAAGGCTTTCACCTTTTTTGCTTTGGAATAAAGTACAGATGAAAGGAGAGACACTGGAATATATGATGGTTATGGTGTTTTAAAAGTATAGGGTCAACAATAATGATAAGGATTGTGTGGCCTGACTTCTCTTAATGGCATTATAACTTGACTAGAACAAATGTGATGAAAAATTGGAACTCCCTTATATGGTATTGAGAAAGGGTCAAAAGACTCAGGGAGTTGAGAGTGTTAGAATAGATTATCTGTTTAAGACTTAAGCACCCATAACTTAAGATCCCTGGGTGGACCCAGCAGACACTCCATAAGGCATGCACTGCTGAGTGGACACCAGTATCTTTAAGAAGCATCGTTGGTGGTGGTTGTACTCTGCAGGCTGTAGTTGATGGTGTCAGTTGTTGCTATTGAACTGGGCTCTTTAATATCGATGGGAATCAGGCCAGGGAATAGCATTCAATTACCAGAGGCAAAGAAGATGTAATTACCAGACTTGCCATCAAGTTGCCTTGACCTTCAGCGATCTGTGGTAATAGCTAATAGGTCATGGCATTCTTAGACATGAGATAGATGAGTAGATGCCTATGAGAAATGGAGAGAAAGAAAAAAAAGTTGAGACAGAGGCTGACATCAGCTGCTAAAACAGGAAATTGTGGTTCCTCACCCAATTTCCAGATCTAAGTCAGTTCTCAAATCCAGAACTCGTTGATTGAAGCTCAAGATCCTCTTGAGAATGAAGCCTGCAATGCCACATTAAATTTATACAATAATTATTTCCTCAATTGTTCTCTTAAAGTGACCTGGAGCCATTTCCAGGGTAACTGAACATTGAGGAATGAAGAAAATCCAAACATTTCTAGGACTGTTAGATGCAAGGTCTGAGCTGACACTGATGCCATGGAATCTGAAACACCACCATGGTTTTCTGGTTAATTGGGAGCTTATGGAAGCCAGGTGGAGTTTGGCTCAAGTTCATTTCAGTGTATCCAAGTATCTTTGAATCTAATCTGTGGTTATTTCCTTGGTCCCCATGTGCAGGATTGAGAGAAAAATACTTGGCAGCTAGCAGAACCCAGTCATTATAGCCTGTGAATGGTAGTCATCATGGCATCCAGAGCCAAGTGGAATCCCCAGAAACCACACACCCATCCTGAGGAAAATCATAAATCAGAAGCAATACTGTATTATGGGAAGAACTGCTGAGATTAATATCACTATCAAACACCTAGAGGATATAGGGGTTATGGTCCTCATAGTGTTTCATTCAATTCACCTATATATACCCAGAAAAAATGAAATGGATCTTGACAAGTATATGTATTAACTATAAATTTATTCATGTGGCAGCTCCAATCACAGCTACTGTATGATACCATCTGCCACAGAAGCTGCTATTGCGACTACCACTTGGTTAAATGACAGTAGATTAATACAGTCTTTGGCACTTGTTGTAGGATTAACATTCTTGCAGATAAATATGTACTTTCTAATTCCCTTCATTAATGAGGATCAAATTTGGTTTTTATTCACATGGTAAGAACAGGAGTTCATATTTACTCCCTAACCCAGGAATATGCTACCTATCCTCCTTTCTGTCACAGTAGAGAATTCAGGTATCTTGATCACCTTGACATAACACTAGACTAGTACATTGATGACATCATGATAATAGGGCTTGATGAGCAGGAAGTGGAAAGTACACTAGATATTCTAGTAAGACATCTGTGTCAGAGGGTGGGAGAGAAGTCTCATGAAGATTCAAGGGACTTCCACAGTTGCAGAGATCCAGTTGTCTGTGACATGCCAAAACATTCTTTCTAAGACTAAGGACAAGTTTTTGCACATTGCATCTGACATCCCTGATGGAGGCACAGTGTTTGATAGGTAACTTCTGATTTTGGAGGTAGCACACCCTGAACTTGAGAATGCTGCTCTGACCCATGTATTTGGTATCTTGGAAGCTGTTCATTTTGAATGGGGCCTAGAGGAAGAGAAGATTCTGCAAAAAGACCCAGCCTGAGGTCCCTTGACACTTGGGCCTTATGATTCAGCAGATTTGACAGAAATGATATATCTATCAAGGAAGAGTTTGCTGGGTAAAATCTCTGATATGTTTCCAGGATTTGGAGGAAGATTATGCCTTCTCTGTCAGAAAACTAGTCTCAATTTTAACAAACATTTCTGCCACGATAATGGTTCCTACTAGAAACTGATAGCCTGACCATGGGTTGCTAAGTGACCATACCACTGAGGTTTTCTTTCCTAAGCTGGATATTGTCAGTTCCATCACATAAGATTGGACAGGTGTAGAAACAGCATTTGGATTTCAACCTGAGCACATCCAGAATGTACTAGTAAATTACACAAACAGAAGCCTCAGACTTCCGTGTCACTTGTCTCTGCTATCCTCAAAAACAAGAATAAATAGTTGTTGTATATGTTTTGTTAAATTTATAAGATGGTATCAGTGTTACAAATCTTATTTCTTTTTATAGTCAACATTATACATTTTAAAAATCTGTTCTTTTTCTTTTATGTACAACTAATTGGTTTCTTTTTACTAATGTACATTGTTCTATTAGAACACATTGTCACGTATTATCTATCTATTTCATTAGCATTCAACAGTTAAGTTACTCCAGTTCTTTACAGCAAACAATGCTATGGTCAACATCCTTAATAAATACCTCTTCCTTTTTCTCATTATTAATGAGATTAGGGTAACTATATATTGAATCTTTCAAGTTTTACTTCTGTTATTTTTTCTCCCTTGGTTATTTTTTACTGGGTTCTACGGAAGTCACTGAATATTTTATATATTAATTCTTATTATTTATTTGTAAGTATTGAACCCCAGGCTGTCACTTCAGTCTCAGTCCTGTGATTGAAATGAAATCTGTGACTGACCACTCAGATCCTTGTTCAGGGCCAGAGGGTTTATTCCCTCATTGATGAAAAGTGACTCTTGCAGGCATCCCATAATAATCATCCCTCATTAGGAACTGCCTTGGGTGGAGATATTTGTCTCACCCAATTTCACACATGCTTCCCAGGGCAGTTTGCATCCTGTGACTGGTGAATGCAGGGAAGTTTGGCCCCAGCCTCTCTCCAGCTTCAGAGAAGAAGCCTTCATTGTTACTGCATCATAGCACTATTTCTCCCTCTAACCCAATTCTGGTTTTTTCCCTTCCCTCCCTATCACAGGTGTTGACCTCAAGAACAATCCATAATAAACCTGCTCAGTAATCTCTTTCTTACAGTCTGGTTCCTAGGAACACAACCTGTGTGAGTGACAATTATTAATGGAAATTCTTACTTATGTTGCTCAATTCTCATATTAGTCAAAAGTCAAATTATGTTTGCTTTTCTCTTGTGATTTGGGCTTTTATATCTTGCTTCAGTAAACATAATCTATGGTTAGCTTGGTTATACTTTCATTCTCAAGCCTTTTATCCATTTGGGATTTTTTGTTTGCTTTTGTTTTATAATAGTATGTGCTAGAGGTCCAATTTTATTTTTGTAAATAAAATTTTTAAGTAGTAAATCAAGTTTCTAATCTCTTACAAAAATGTCTGTCATTTCTCCAAAGTTATGTACCGTGTCCTCTATCATAAAACAAGTAATCTGTTTAAATCCTTATTTCTCTATTCCTTCAGTCAATTAGTCTGTCCCTGCACCAGTTCCACACTGATGGTTTTCCTTTGGTGCTGCATTCTGTCTTAATACCTAGTAGTAGGAGTTTCTTTCTTTATACTTTTTAGAAATTGCTTTAGCAATTCATGGAAATTTATCTTTCTGTATAAATTTTGGAATAAATTTTTCAAGTTCTTTTCAAAGTCTAGCTTTGGTGTTGAAATGAATAACAATGAATTTACAGATTAATATCAGGACAATTAAAATCTTTAAAATTTTATTCATTGTATTCATGAGTATATTATATCATTACATTTATTCAGATCTACTTTGATATCTTTTAATAGAATTTTTAAAAATCACCATAAACTTATCAGGCAATCTTTGCTAGATTTTTTCTAGGCAATTGGTAGTTTTTGTTGTTATCACAAATGGCATCTGTTTTTCATTTTATCTTCTGGTTACTTATTGCCAGTGAAGAGACTTTGTTGAATATACTTGAAGAAGGATTTACTGAGCTGAAAGATAAGATTGAAGAACTCTTTCAGGAGGCATTAGCGGGGAATAAAGTGATGGAATGAAAAAAAGTCTAAAGATATGGAGACTAATAATAGAAATGGCAGTACCCATCACAAAGGAAAGACAATATTTGAGGGAAAAAAATGTTGATAATTTGGTAAAGCTAATGCAAGAGGTAAGACTTCAGTTTAAAAGGGCACATAAAGAACTGAGTAGGAGAGATAAGTGGAAAAAAGTTCCTCATTTAGATATATTATAGTGATTTTTAAGATTACTAAAAAAAAGGAAAACTTACGATTTTCAGAGAGAAACTAAAACTTGTCTTTCAGAACTAAAATTCAATACTTTTTAGCCCTGATTACAGCAACACTGAATGTAAGAAAGTTTTCAAGAAAAAGGATTTGAATCTGATATCGTATCCAGCTAAGATATTATTTCAGTGTTAGAGCAAAAAAATAAGATATTAATTATCAGAGTCTAACAACATGAAGAATCTCTTTAAAAGAGTTCATAAAGATTTAACTTTTGAAAGAAAGAAATTGATTCCAAAAGCAAGAAATTGCTATGGGAGGGAAAAACATGTAAGAAACAAAATAGAACTTATTGATGTATAAATAAGTAAGAATTTAATCATTTGTTTAAGCACAAAAATCCAAAACTAAAACTTCAGATGACACTAGTGTTATGGAAGTTGTTGGGGGAAGACAGGGAGGTGAGAAAGGGAATTGTGTTGACATTTTGTCCTGTTCATTGTGGGGAAACATAGTTGTTCATGAGGTTATACATATTGATAGGGAAACAGAGACAAAATATTAATCTTTTTTATCCCCACTGCTTAGAGCATTGCCCAGGATACAATCAATGATGAAAAAAAAGTATTTGTTGAAAGAATCTTACTAAATTAATAATGACCATCAAAATAGTAAAAATAGAATGCATATAGTTAATCCATAAGTAACATATAATTGAAATCAGGGAAACGGGAAACATAAAATAAATTGCAGTAGGTGGAGAACATAAAATAAGAGGACACAAAAAATAGTAATAAAAATAATTTATGGTATAACTCAGTAATCAATGTAGGTAAAACTTAACAATCAGAAGACAGTGACTCTCATATTGTATTAAAAATTAGAGCTAGCTATATTGTCTAAAAGATACTCATTTAAAACACACAGACACATATACAATAAGATGCAGAAAAATTGATTTCTATCAATCATAGAAAATATATATCTGGAAAATATCAACTAGAAATTTTAATATCAGAAAAAGAGTAGAGATTAAAGTGAGAACTATCATCAGAGATGGATGTTATATATGTATGAAAATAAAAGTAAAACAGGAAAATTGTAATCATCAATATGCAGCTGAGTATAGCCTCAAAGTATATAAGCAATAGCTGATATCTGATATGAAGAGACATGGTAAACAAACACATATTTTACAGAAATGTGATGCATGGAGAGCGATAAAGGTAGAGACAATGTCAGTGGCATGACTAATAATTTGATCTAACAGATATGTCTGGAACCTCATATCAAACGAACATAGAATACATGTTATTTTCAGACACATGGAACATTCGCCAATGATGATGGTATACTGAGCCCCAAAAGAGGTTTCCAAAAATTTCAATTAACAACTTACAATCTATATTCTATAACCACGGTGCAATGAAGTTAAAAACCAAGAAAATAGTGTTTAGGGAAAAAATACCTATTTCTAAAAATTAGTATACTACCAATTACCCTTTGGTTTAAAGCAGAAATTATATGGTAAACTTTGAAACTCTTACATTTAAATGATAATGAAAGCACTGAGAGTCAATATCTGTTTGCTGCTGAAATGTAGAGGAAAATGTATCAATGTACAAACAATAATAATATAAGAAAGATGGGAAACTAAGCTAGGAAAAGAGCAACAGAATAAATTTTAAAAAGAGAGAGAGAAAGAGGGAGACAGAGAGTAGAGTGCATAATAATAAGGCTAGATGAAGTAATGAAGAAGGAAACAATTTAAAATGAAACCATGTGAAAAGACTAAGAAACTTCTAGTGATATGAATTAAGTTAAAAAAGAGAGAGAAGATGCAAATAAACAATATTCAGAATGCAAGTGAGGAAATAACTAAATATAAGCAAAATTCTACACATGTATAATGGACGACTATACATCAAAATTTGCAAACTTAGATGAAATTCATATTTTGTGGGAAAAAACTATCAAAACTCCCTTTGCCCCAGAAAAAAAAAAAAGCCGGGGCAAGATGCTTTTAGATGAGAGCTCTGTAAGTCTTTAAGGAACATGTATCTTCTACAATTCTTCCATCAAAAAAAGAAAGAGGAAAGCTGACCAATTTATTTTATGAGGTTAATATAATCTGGATACCCAAACTAGGTAATGATAGTACAGGAGAACTAAATTGTTGGCTAATTTCACTCATGAACATAAAAACAAAGATCCTCATATTAGCTACTTGAAATCTAGCAAAATATTTTTTTAAAAAGTAAACTGTGGTCTAGGGAGAGTGTCCATGCCTGACTTAGGAGCTGTGTCAGGGCCTTAGTTAGGGACAGTGTCAGTGCCTGAGTTAGGAGTAGTGTGAGGGCCTTACTTATGGACAGTGTCAGTACCTGAGTTGGGAGTAGTTTCAGGGCCTTAGTTAGGGACAGTGTCAGTACCTGAGGTAGGAGTAGTGTCAGGGCCTTAGTTAGGGACAGCGTCAGTGCCTGAGTTGGGAGTAGTGTCAGGGCCTTAGTTAGGGACAGTGTCAGTGCCTGAGTTGGGAGTGGTGTCAGGGCCTTAGTTAGGGACAGTGTCAGGGCCTGAGTTAGGAGTAGTCTCAGGGCCTTAGTTAGGGACAAAAAAAAAAAAAAAAAAGTAAACTGTGGTCAAGTATAGTTAATCCAAGGAGGTAAGGATTATTCATCTTGGAAATCTATTCACATAATTAATAACCACAACATTAAATGATCAAAGAAGGAAAAAATATGTAATCTTTCACCTCAGTCTGAAAAAAAGCATTCATTATGATTTACTACACAGTTAAGACAGAAATTCTTAGCAAATGAGAAAAGAGAAAGACAATTCTTTTAAAAAAAGGAAAAAAGGGTACAGAATATCTACAGTAAGAATCTTATTTAATAGAGATATTTTAGATTCATTCCCCTTCAGACAAGTGTCAAGACAAGGATGGTTGCTATCACCACCATTATTCAACACAGACTGGAGGTCCTGGACAAGATATTATTGATAAAAACAAAAATAATAAGAAATAAAGATAATAGGAAGAAGTTAAAATGTCATGATATGAATATCTTCATGGAATGCCCAAGATAATTTATAAGCAAATTTTAAGATTAACAGGAAAATTCAGTTAATTTAAGGTCTGAAGGAATAATGTAAGGAACACCCCATATGACCACCATCCCAGAAATGAAATGTGTTATCATTTTGTCAAGTTTGTTCCATATTCCTTTTTAAAATAACAAGTATACATTTATAAGAAAATTCATTATAGCATTGTATGTTAGAGCAAACAATTGGAAACAATCTATTTTACATTAAAATTTTAAAGTTGAAAGAGCAATAATCTCAATCTTTCTGTCTGTTCTACAAAAACTTTCAATTAACTTAATCCAGAATTTTTCCCCCAAACTCTTTTAGAACACATACTAATTGTTTCTCACAATCACCATGTATTCAGGCACACATATACATTTCTAACTTTCAGAGTTTATGAAAATAATTACCTTGAAATCAGAGGAAATTGATTTATTAAGAAAGACTACTTGAAGACTGTATTGAATGGACAGTACTGAATGATAGGTATGACTTATTTGAAAAAAAAAGTTACTTGAAGCTGATTTATAGATTTAAAACAGCAACACTGCAAAATATTAAAAGTCCATGCTCCTACCCTGGTCAGGACTTTTCAGATCTTCTTCTCTCATAGATTTCAAATATTTAAAATATAGTTTTAAACAAAAACTGTATCACTTGGAGTCTTTCAAGAATGTAGCTGGCCATTCTAGAAGCTATAAATAAGAGAAAATTGGCAAAGTCTAGGTCAATGGTGTCCAATGGAAATATAATTCTAGCCTTACAATTCTTAACCTTAAATGTGAGCCACATATGTAATTTAAAATTTTCCAGTAGGTACATTTAAAAGTAAAAATAAATAAAATTAATGTAAATAATACATTTTAACCCAATCTATAAAAAAGATTAGCATTTTAGCCCATAATCTATATAAAATATTAGTATCGAGATATTTGACATTTTTAATAGCAAAATTTTAAAAATTTAGTGTGTATTTTACCCTTTTAAGACCATCTCAGTTGTACTATCCACATGTTAAGTGCTCAATAGCCTCATATGGCTAGTGGCTACCATATTGGATAGCACAGGTCATACTGCATTGATTAGTATGATGCATTGATTAATGTAATGGATATAGTATGCTAATCTGGTGAAAGCAAACACCAACATTTAGGAATTTCTAGTATGTGCTAAACACTGTGTGAAGCACATTATATGGATTATCTCATTTAATGCACAGTAAACCTATGAAGTAAATAAATACTAATATTATTCATATTATTTCCATTATATGATTGAGAAAGTTGAGATTAAACACGTATTCCAGTGGACCACAGCTAAGACCAGGCAGAGCAGAGAATCAAGCCAGGATTGACTGCTTCCTAAACCTCTACTTTTAATTACTTTATACCATACTGGCTGCAGTTTAGATGATGGCTGGCACTAGGGTCATGGCAATGGTGGGGGAAATAAGTTTGAGAAATATTCAAATGATAAAACCAGCAGGATTTGGTGATGGGTTATATATGCAGGTTGAGGTAAATATCAAGGACAGTGTGGATTTGGGGATTGTACAAATGGTCAGATGTGTGACTATTGCTGAGATAAGGAATATTAGAGGGGGGTAGATTTTGCGAGAAGCTTCTAAGTACTCCATACTTCAGATTCTGAGCATTGCTACCATCTTGGTAGTTATATTAAGCCTCTGCTAGCAAATGTGAATTTAAAAAGGCCCTTCATTTCTACTAGTTATTAGACTAAACAGCAGAGAAAAGGAGAAAAATAATGTATTAGAATAAAATAAAAGAAAGCCTCCATGATCACTCCCTTTTACAAATAGGAAGAAAAATGATATAACTGAGAAAATAATTTATAATTTATTTGGACTCAACAAACTTTTTCCAGATAAATAATACATATGAAATTTATAGAAAATAGAAAAATTTAAATTGTTACTGTTTTAAAATTTAGGGGATAAAAGCAGATGTATGCCTCAATAAATGGATTAAAAATAATACCACTTAAGTACTGATGTACTCTATCTCATCTTCACAACAGATTTTCAGTGTGAAACCTTTCTAGATATGTGTGAGATCTATGCTGCAGACCCAGTAACATAAGGCTCAACAAGAGCTTTTATGGTATTTATGAACAATTTGAATGACAAATAAAGCACTATGGATTAGAGGTAGGCACACCACTTTATCCCACTGTTGTTAACACAGTTATTTATGCCTCTTCCTAGTTTCTTCATTCTGGCTACTTCATCTTAACTGATGGTTTTTCTGATTCTTTGCCCCATAAATTTGAATTCCTCAATGATGAGACTGAATTACAATTTTCACATTTGGCTTGTAAGGTAGGGATCTGAGATCAAGTAAGGGAGAAAATTTGGGGAAAAGAGCTGGAGGGATTTATAGAGTGAGAAAAGTTCTGAAATAGCTGCTCTGAGGAACAGCATAGGGAGGTAACAAAGTATGGTTAAAAGGATTGTCAAGCTGTGCGCAAGGCTGAAATGTATAGTCAGAACCCCGCAGATACCAAGGGATGACTGATTACGTATGTGTACGAAGAAACAGAAGACCTCATCAACTGAACATGAGCCTCGAGATTTAAACAGTAAAATAAAGTTCCCAGGTAGTGAGGGACAGGAGGTGATAGGATCTCCTTTACATTCACTGAGTATATAACATTAATTGATTTCAGAGAAATTAAAGACTTTTCTTAATAAAAGCTACTCAAGCAAGAGTTCACCTGAAGAGTAACATTTAGCTAAGATTATTCATAAATAGGGGATTCTGCTTTGTCTTTGTAGCCCTCAATCCAGCTTTGTCATGTCTGTTGTTTGCTTCATAGTGCATTGATCTTTTGTACTAAAATTTAGTCTAAAATGATACAATCTTTTCATTCAGTAACTACATAAAAGTACCACCAAAGTAATCCACACCTCAAACTCCATTATGACACTGTAACTTTCTGTGCTTCCTGCTGAACCAGAGTAGATTTTTAACCAGCATGGTCCAGCAGACTGACATAATCAGAGTGCTTTTTGAACATTGTTTGTGAGCAGGGCCTACCATGGAGTGACAACAGTGAAGAGGTACTTGGCAGTAGTCTAATTATGAGGTGAAAAGGTCTGTACCCAGGTAGTAGTGGTGACAATGGAAAAGATATGTTAGCCAAAAAAAGTTTTCTAAGAAGAGGAATTAGGAAAAAAACTGACTTATTTAATGTGGGTGTTAGGGATAAGGAAGAAGTCAAAGGTGATACAATTAAAACCTAAAACACGTGATCATAATTGTACCATTGGTAAGAGGAGAAACTGGATTGGATGTGCATAGAAAAGTGTTGGAATAATTTAGAGGAGTTTAGACAAATTGTTGTTGACAGGATGATGGATGTTAGGTGGATATCTTGAGGTTACTTATATTTGCCATCATAGCAGTAGGAGAAATTACAGGCATTCGTAGTACTCAAGATGTGCTGAGCTTCCCAGGTTGCATGTATTCCTTTTAATCCAACAACTTAATCTTTCCTCATATGATCTCACCCTCTGACATTTCACATACCTTTCGACTTCTCAAGGTTAACAAACAAAACTCTTATCATCCTTATATTTTATATCTCATAAATGTGTGAAATCTTCTAGTGTCTCACCAGCTAAGACATGTTCTTATAAACTGAGAAACCCATTTATATGGATCCAATGGAATCATTTTTACCACAGAACCTAACAGCAAAATACTCTTGAGTATACAGAACTTCTTTCATGGAACTCATTACTTCCTGCCCTGTTTCATATGTTTTTCTAAATTTCTTCTCTCTCTATATATAGAAACCATATATAAAAAGCCATATAAAAAGCTATATCTTTTTACTTCCTACTCTCCCAATCAGTACATCCTACACCAGTAGTAACATTTAGCTGGCATTTGTAATGTCAGGATTGAATTAGATAAGAGAAGTCAGAATAAGTTTTTAAGACTCATTTGCATAATTGTCTTAGTCACTTGGGAAGGTAGTGAACAGAAAGAGGAGGTAAGTGCACAGAGCGTAAGAAGAAAGTCAAGGATGTAGCCTTGAAGAACACCCACATTTTGTGGCATTGAAGAAGAGGAAGACCTTGTGAAGGGGAGAGGAGAAATAAAGGGATGAAGGAATTACCAGTATATTTTAATGCCATAAGTAAGATCAGTGTTTCAAAAGGTAGTGATAGAATATACAGTTTTCTCTTTCTGAGCATTCAAGAGAGCTAGGCCCTGAGAAAAATCATAGATAACTTTGATAAAGTGGTTTTATGGAGTGTAGTGGGAAAAAAACCACATTGGAAGGGGTTAAGGAATGAATGGTTGGTAAACAGTGAGAGGCATCCGCTTGATATTTCATAAAAACTCATAGGTCGGCTGTAGAAACCTCACAGACCACATTAATGTGCTCTTTTATCACACAGAATAATTTGAAATTTCATACATTAGTCAGGAAACTGAGTTCTGTTCTGTTACTATCAGTCTATTCGCAAGTTAAGGCAAGCTGTTTTTAAGTACTTCCACTTTCTTACCTAAATTTATCCCCAATACCTAATTAAAGTGCAATTGGGATGATGCTTATGTACCAGTGAAAGAAAATTACCACTTAATGGCTATTTAAAGTGTTTTTGTTAAATTTAGAAGTAAATATAATTTTTATAAATTCCTGAGACTTTTATGTAAATATTAACTAATCAAAAGACCCTTAATCAGGTGGTGAGAACAGATTTTTTATTTTAGAAAACATGGTCATTTTCAGGTTACTGTGAAAAATACTCTCAGGAAACTCAGATAAGACATATTCCTTGTTTACAAGGATCTCATAATCAACTAAGAATATAAAGTCAGACTGCTAAATATGTATTATTATAGGAATAATGAGTTTGTCTCCATTCTCTAGTCCTATTAATATCCTCATACATCCTCTATTCTACATCCAGTAAATGGTGTGGGAATGTTTTACTTAAGAATTATATCAATCCTATAGTAAAAGATAAAGCAATTCTTAAGCCTTTGCTAGTACTCATTATTGCCAAAAATGGCCATTAAAGGCTGACAGATCTATTGCTTGAAAGGGTAGTTGTAATGAGCTCCACATTTCCTAGGCACAGAAAAGAACCTGAGAAGGGGTTAGAAGCAGAAGGGTGTACTACTAATTGAGTACTGACACCATTCACATCATAATGTAAAGCCATTTCTCCACTGTGAAAGAAGTATTCAGAGGAAATTATTGTTTTGAGAAAATGTTTCTTTCTTAATATGCCTGTGGGGTGTATTATTACTGAGGATTAATATTTGTCCACAGATGATGTCTATGTATGGGTGTGTGAGTGTGTGAGTCAAATGTAGCGTGTGTGTGTGTGTGTGTGTGTGTGTTTGGTACAGTACTTGATGACCAGGAAGAATGAGAAGGCATGTACTGAGAGAGACACTGGCTTGCCAATACCCACCCTAGCATGTTCTTCTGAAGCCCACGTGTTCCCAGTCATGGTATTATTACACACTTAATAACTTAGATTCTGAGAACTCCATTACTACAAATTATCATGTGCTGTGGTTTGCATTGTTGAGAGTTGGAAGAGCAAGAGGACATATTTAGCTTATGAATCTCCAGGACTGTTACTCCTTTCTCACAGCCCCTCGGAACAGTGAGTCTGCAGAGGGGTAATTTTAAAAAGGCTTCATTGTTCTTATACTACCCTTTCCCTCACAGAATCACCAAAAGGCTTTATGGTGATTGTTGACTTCTTGGTGGTTTATTAAATGAAATCAGAATGTAGGAAGAAGTTTAAAATCATAAACTAAATATGACATTATCCATGGTTTCCCAAAAGTCTTATGGTTTCACAGGAGGTCTCCTCACAGGCCAAATCTGGTTTGAGAAACATTATTTCCCTGTCTCAAAGTCAGTTGCTTTATCTCTCTTCTTCTCCAATAAAAAGAAAAGAATGGACAGAGATGCATCAAGAAACAATAGTGCCTATGGGTAAAGAAGGAAATACTTTGCATGCCAAGGAAGTTAAGTGGATGTTTAGCAGATTTGGAAACTGAAGACTGTCTGAAATTCTAGCTAAGGATGATTATTATGGACAATGTTTGTGCCCCCCAAATTCATATGTTGACGCTTCAACCCCTAATGTGATTGTAGTAGGGGCTTTATGTAGGTAATTCAGGGTAAATGAAGTCATACGAGTGGGACCCTGATAGGATTAGTGTCCTTAGAAGAAAAGACAGGAAGAGAGGTCACTTGTGCATGCCCTTTCTCTCAGCCATGTGAAGACACAGTGAGAAGGCGGCCCTCTACAAACCAGGAAGAAAGGTTTTTACTAGGGACCAAATCAGCCAGCACCTTGATCTGGGACTTCTAGTTTCTAGAACGGTGGGAAAATATCAATACATTTCTATTGTCTACGTCACCCAGTCTGTGGTATTTTGTTATGGCAGTCCAAGCTGCCTAAGGATCTTCAACTCAAAAAAGCAGAAACCATTCTGGATGGCCTTATAAAAGGTAGGACTAGTCTCTTATTGAGGCATCCACATTGTTCAGTCTGTCCAGATGGTTCCACTTATTGTAAAATGTGCTTTCTGTGGAATCATGCTTTCCCGGACATAGAAAATAAGCATCAACTCTCCTTGTCAAAGGACCTTCCTGTTAATTTACTTTCACATTTATTTAGCACCTGAGACCACAAGTTTCTTTGTTTCTTTGTTTTCCTCTCCCATGTCTATAATGGGAGAGGATAACAAAAATAAAAATCAAAAATCAAACCATAGTTTTATTTGTGAGACTAGTGAATTTTAGAGAAATTGCTCCTTTTAACTTATGTGTACATTGAAAAATTCTTATTCACTGAATAAGTTAAATGTTAACCTGGTAAGTCAGGATAAAGATTTGTTTGAAGCCAAGTTTCCTTTTTGATTTCTAGAAGGAAAATTCCTAGAAGGATGTTATCATTTTCAGTTGTGGGAATAATAATGTTGACACAATAATTTCAGTAACAGAACTTAAAAATAAAGAGATAAATTTAGTAGTTTAAAATGAGTGAATTATATTTAAGGCTTTATAGAAAAAAAAAAAGTTTTTTCCCCCACATACATTAAGTGTGAGCATACATAGTATTTGGAGATGGTCATTTTTAACTACTAATATTCTGTTCTGTCATATAGAGTTCCAGGAAGAATACACTAACTATATTACTTCACTAATCTTAGTTTTTGCTTCATATAGATTTTGTGTCAAATTCATTACCTTAATGTTGATTTAGTACAGATGACAAATTTACAACTAATGAACATCAAGAATTTTGTAGTACCTGCGTACTACATCTAGCCTTTGGGGGAGAGAGTGAGGATGGGGATAAGGGAGGTAAGAGATGCCATGCTGCATTAATAGAATGCACTGTCACTTCAGGGATTATTACTAAGTGGAGGGATTACAATCATGTTCATTCATGTTTCATTTTTTATTTTAAGGAAAAGCAGAATGATTATGACGAAAAGCTTTTATTTATGAAAATTTTACTCAGCTTACTTATGAAAATCACCCTTTTTAATATTAGTTTCTTATATGAACATATATTTTTCAGCACATTTAGAAATGTTTAATCAAATTTTTCTTTTTATCTTTTACTGTTTGAGTCAAATGCAACAAAAGTTAATATCAAAATATTTTTCTGTGCTCTTCTTTTCTGCTTAAGATCATTTCCCCTACCACTGAAGACTATTTAAAAATTATTTTGGTAACTTGCATACACATAAACGGATATTTGTCCATTTAAATGCTTTTTACCCCGTATTTTGTACTATATATGAATGCTACAATTAAAATAGTTTCTCATTAGGGAGACAATATAAATAGTGTTTACAGATGTAGTCTCTAGAGATGCATTGTCCAGATTTTCATTCTACCCCCAATTCTGTCACTTCTCAGATAAGTGGTCTTAGGCATGTATCTCAGTTTTCACATCCATAAAACAGGGGTAATAATTGTGTATCTCAGAGGTTGTTTTGAGGTTTATTTGGATTAATGATTGAAAAGCACTTATGATAGAAAAGCTTTATCAGTATTTGCTCTTATATTTCCTTAAATACAGGCATAGAAGAGCAATCGTCCTTTGACCTATGGATCCTTAATAGCTGCATTTATGAGTAAATGACTTAGGGTCACCTTTTCTACATTTTGGAAGGGTTTATTTAGAATGACAGTTGTGGTTCCATGGAAATTTGAATGAACATTTCAGGAAAACTGTTCTAAAAATTACAGTCTTTGGGGGATGAAATCCTTTTTCCCCCCAATTTTATCCATAGTTGTTTATTGAGCTCTATTCTTCTTTCTTAGATCAATTTTGGCCATTTACTTTTTTTTTTTTTAGAAAAAATACACAGTGCATTTCATCAGTGTATTAGTGCTTGGGCTGCCATAACAAAGTACTACAAACTGAGTGGCTTAAACAACAGAAATTTTTTATCACAGTTCTGGAGGTTAGAAGCCTGAAATCAAGATGTCAGCAGTGTTGGTTCCTTCTGAGGACCATAAGGGAAAGATCTGTTTCAGGTCTCTCTCCTTGACTTATAAATGGCTGTCTTCTCCCAGTGTCTTTTCACATTGTTGTCCCTCCATGCCTGTCTCCCTCTCTTCACGTGGCATTCTATTTATAAGCATACCCTGTATGACCTCATCTTAACTGATTACATCTGCAAAGACCATATTTCCAAATAAGTTCACATTCTGAGATACTGGGGATTTCCTAACATATGATTTGGGGGAGACACAATTCAACCCACAATGATTAGTATTGCCAAATATTCTCTTATTGTGTTTTAAATAGTATTTTATTCTTAAAAAGTTTTCCTTATTTTTATTTGCTTTTATCCTCTAATTTCTTTAATACATTTGTAAACATTTTCTCATAGGATATTTCAAATGTATGCATAAATAGGGAGAATAGTATAGGGAATCCCTATGTACCTATCACCCAGTTTCAACAATTATCAGATCATGGCCAATCTTGTTATATTTATACCCCTGCTCTCCCCCAGTCATGTGCATTTTTTAAAGTAAATTCCAGATATGGTACCACGTAATCTGATACTGTTTTTTTATATCTCTAAAAAAAAAAGAACTTTAAAAACATAGCCACAATACTAATATTAAACAAGTATTTATTGAAGAAATTGGTTATTTGGCCTGTGGAATTTACTAGATTGGAATTTAGTGATTATATCCGTTGGGTCACTTACCATGTTCCTTTGTTGCCTGCTAGGCCCTGAAACAGATAATTCTATCTCGAGATTGGTTTGAAATTTAAAGATTTAATCATATTTAGGTTCAAATTTTGGGGGAAAATTCTTTATGTGTGATATTGTGATATTACCATCCATTGACGTTGTAGAAGGTGCTTCTGGTGCTCAGCATTACCATGACTTAACCCACATTTCATTTCAGCCACTGATGCAGTGGGCAGTTCAATGGGAAATCAAACTTACTGGCTCTTATAGCATCTTAGCTCAGGCACACTGCATGCCTTTTCACCTGCTGTCAGGACCTTCCCTGAAGCCATGGGAAAGTGGGCGAGAGGTACAGAGAGGTTAACTCCTGAGGATGGAAGTTGCCCAAATTCTCCTATCTCAGGAGAAGCTTATTTAAGTTTGCTCCTGAGTCCTTTTAAAAACAATTCAAAGATCAAATTTATTGAGACATTATTTGCATGGGAGAGTATACTCACATTTTACCTGTCCAGTTTGATGAGCTTGGGCAACTGTACAAACCCATATAACTACTACCCCAGGCAAGATATAGCACATTTTTATCATCCCAGGAAGCTCCCTTTTGCACTGATTCCCTTAGGAATCAGTCTGTCTGCTCCCCACACAACTATTTACATGATTTCAGTTCTAGAAATTCATATAATGGAATTTTACAAGATGTACTCTTTTGAGTCTGTCTTCTTTCACTCAGTATAAAGTTTTGAGATTCAACCATATTATATGCAGGTAGATCATTCCTCTTTTTATTGTTGAGTAGTATTACATTTTATGAATATATCAAAGTTGGATGCATAGTCACTTGGTGCCCCATAATCAGGTACTCACTACCAGGTCTTAGTAGTACATCATAAAGTGATTTTCAAAAGGTCTATAACTCTCTGTTGCATACAGCATGGTCTTGCTCTAGGACTCTCATGATCTGAGTTATGACTCTCTCATTGGGACTAGTCATAAACTCCACATCGCATCTTTTCCCATCAATGATACCTCTAATACCACAGAGACTACAGGGAGGCTTGCACCACAGCCTGAAACTTTTTTAATAATCATTTATTTTGATATAATTGTAGATTCACATGCAGTAACAAGTAATACAGAGAGATCCTGTGTACCTTTCATATCGTTTCTCCTAATGATAACTTCTTGCAAAGTTCTAGTAAAGTATAACAATCAGGATATTGACATTGATTCCGTCAAAATACAGAACACTTCCATCACCACAAGGATCTCTCAGGTTGCCCTCCTATAGTCACATCCACTTCCCTCTCACTCCCATCTCCCTAAGCCCTGGAAACCACTATCCTATTCTCATTCCAACAATTTTGTCATTTCAATAATATGTAAGTGGAAATATACAGTATGAAACCATTTAAAATAGGCTTTTTTCACTCTCCATAATTCCCTGGCAATTAATCCAGGTGATTGTGTGTATCAACGGTTTGTTCTTTTTCGCTGAGTAGTGTTCCGTGGTATGGGTATACCACAGTTTGTTTAACTATGTTGAAGGATATCTGGATTGTTTCCAATTTGAATGTTATGAATAAGGTACCATAAGCATTTATACAGGTTTCATTTTTGTTTTTTGTGAACATAAGTTTTCATTTCTTTGGGATAAATGCTTAAGGGTGCAACTGAAGAAACATATGGTAGTTACATGTTTAGATTTTTAAAGAAACTGCTAAAATGTTCTCCAGAGTAACTATCATTTTATATGCCAGATTGTCCACATCCTTGTCAGCCTTTGGTGTTGTCACTATTTTTTATTTTAGCCATTCTGGTAGGTTTGTATGATATTTCGTTTTGGTTTAATCTACATTTCCATCATTATGGAAATCTGCTAATGATGTTGAGCAGCTTTTCAAGTGCTTATTTGCCATCTGTCTATCCTGTTCTATGAAATGTCTAATAATGTCATCTTTTGACATGACATGAGTATTGTTCCAATAGTCTTTGAAATATTTGAGTATTTTTCTTTCCCCGATATACAGTTACCAAATTAAGTAGCTGTAGGTTCCTTTAGGAAAAGACTGGGAGATTTATGACCATTTATACCTGTCATGATGTTCAAGGGTCCTTCCTCCTGGGGACTCTACCTTTCTTTTAATCAATGAATTCTGAGTCCAAAAACTAGCAAGGGACCATGACTTTTTATTGGGGCAACTATCCTCAGACTTCTGATTATTCTTAAAATCTTTCCATTTTATAGCCTGTGTTGTATCCTTGTTCACTGTCCATCTAATTTGCCCCTAGGGAAGCTGTGTTCTAACCATTTCCATAAATCTCTGCTTGTCAGACTTCCCTTGCTATCCCTCTGACCTCACCACTCATAATAATTGCATCCATCTGGCTTCTGTTTTTTTCTTGCTGCTTGGGCTCTATTATTTTGAGAGTATATCATAACTGTTGCTATTATTTCACCCTGTTCTATAATGTCATCTTCTATTATTAGCCCTAGCCTACAGAGGAGACACACACCGAACTTTAAAAATGATGCAGGTACCCCTCTCACTAGCATATTGCTTATAATTTTGGTAAATATTGTGAGTTTTCTGGCCCTATATGTTAAATTCATTCTAGCACACCCACTTCTGTTAGCTTTTAAATACCTTTTGCCACTATCTGATATGGCAACTCAGGCATATTTCCACTTACTTAGTATGGGCCATTGTATTTTCCATGCTTCTAGGAGCTGTCCTAGTAGGATGTTTGCACTATCTCTTTGACAGAGAGTTATATCCTGTATCCCAGGAGAGGATACATTGATAATTTTTTTGTATCCAACTTTATGTTCTGGCACTCCTGATAAACATCCCTCAGGGTCTAGTATCCAAATATACTCTACTGGCTCCTCCTGCCACACGGTGGTTAGGTCCTGTGGCTCTTTTGAAGTGTAGTTCCTTTCCTTCTTTATTTGACCCAGTATGTTCTTCTTGGTCAGGACAGATTTTAAGGAATGGTTTTGTGGGGAAGAGGCCTCTGCATCTTCTTTAAGCAAGAGAGACTTGTTATCTTTTTTTTTTTTTTTACAGAGATGTGGGCCATTTCTGCAGGCTCAACAAGTCTGGAGGACTTAGAGAATTACAGAATTTTTAGGGACATCAATCAGACATACGCATTCCATGTGTGAGGGTCCTGTTATTTTCCCCACAATGGTTCTGACCTAGGCATAGCAGTTTTGCCTTAGCTGGGAGTTAACCTTTGGAGTTTAGCTAATCTGAGGATTAAGTTCTGGGGTTGGTCCTCAGTTTTCTCACTCTATTACTTCAAGAGATAACACCTCCTTGAAAGCTGCCAGGAAGGCAGTTGGCCTTTCATGCTTAGCTTTTAATTCCTGATTAATCACCTCAGCTATACATTTTCTTATTCAGAATGATCAAATTTAGGCAAAGTCACTCAATTGCACTGCTCTTATAGTTATGGTTTCTCCCGTGTTTCTTAAGCAGTGTATACACTGCACCAGCTATTGCCTTCCCATCCTTCAGTATGCCATGCCAGTACAACATTAGCAACAACTGCAGTTTTAACAATTGCCCTGTCATGTTGTGCCAGGGGCTATCTATAGTCCATTCACAGTTTGCCATCTGGTAGGAGGAGTTATCCAGCTTCAAAGTCCCACCCAAGTTTAGCTCTCTGAACTACTCCTAGCACTAACACAGACTAGATTCCCTGGGAAGCAGACTCTGTGATGGAGATTAGAATGCCAGTGGTTTTTATATGTTTATATGTTTATTGATATCAACAACTTAAAGAGGAAGGGAAGGAAGCAGGATTTTGCGGAGGGAGAAGATGAACAGAATCCAGTCTCAGATGAAGCCTCAGCTGCCTCTCTGGGGGAGATGTGAAGATGGGTTGACCACGCAGAGATGCTCTGAGTTGAAGTAATAGAGAAAAGCCTTTCCACCTGGAAAGGAGGTATGACCTTGGGTGAGGTGACCTTCTTCAGTTACCTGGTGGGACTGACACCTGAGGGCTATCTGCCAGACCCTCTCTTAGCAGTTCATTTAACAACATATAAAGGATATCATTCTATAGTGATATACATAGATATTTCTCATTCCATTTTAAAGTTGCATACTACACCATTATATGCATATACCAGGGTTTATTCAATTCATTCTCTTTCAATATATACATTTCAGTCTTCAAGCATTAACGAGTAGTGCTACTACAAATAGCCTAATAGCCTTATGCTTATATCTTTTTGTATGTAACTTTTGGATAGACTCATAGAACTTTTGGATAGCCAGTCAAAGGGTAAATATATAAACAATATTGCTAGATATTTCCAATATCCTCTTCATAGGCATTTTACCATTTTGTAGCTCCAGCAGCGAGTAATGAAGGTGACTATTTAATCCCAATCTCACCAACAGACTGTTCTGTTAAACTTCTGATTTTACAATCTGACATGTGAGAAATGGTATCTCAATGTAGTGTTAATTTGCATTTCTCGTACTATGAATGATACTGAACTTCTTTTCATATGGTTAAGAATCATTTGCAATTTTAGCTGCCTCTCCATATTTCTAGCTCATTTTTCTATGGGGTTGATGGTCTTTTTGTGTCTCTCTTTGTTTTTTAAAAGTTCTGTATACATTGTAGATAGTAACCCTTTGTCTGTAGCATAAATTACAAATACTTTTTTAAATTTTTCATCTGTCCTTTAACTTTGCTTGTTGTACATTTTGTTATGCAAAGTTTTATTTTATTTTTATGTAATCAAATGCGCCCATCTTTTCCTATGTTGCTTCTGGATTTTGGTTAGAAAATATTTCCTCACTTCCAGTTTATATGGTAATTCACACTTGATGATTTTTGAGGAGTCCAGTCCAGGCTAAAAACCTATGTGTGATCTTTCAGGCCCAAACACAGGCAATTATAAAACTTTACCTGGCCAGTCGTATGGGGGAAGCTGCCTTCCTCATACCAGACTTGGAGCACAGCCTGGAGAGAGTTGCAGTTAAGGCTTCAGCACCCCTACGCCTCCAGCCTCCAGTGCTCTTAAGCATATCTGCATTTATAGCCCGAAAGCCTGCATTTGGAGACCTCCTTGGCTGAAGGAGGGGCCAGACCCAAGCCTTTCTCAGTTATCTCTGTCACCCATATCAGGGGGCCCTGAAGACATTTTTCTCCATTCTGACACAATATTCAGTATTTTTCCACTCCTAGCCCTTCCTTATCTTCCTCCCCTGATCCCCAGGTCTCTATAAAGACAGGAACCTTTTGTTTGGGTCTCCCTTAGCACTGAGAAGATTTTGCCCCATCTACATACTCACCTGCACTGTTGCTAAGGGGAAAATAAAACACTGGGGAAGATGGTGCTTTTTCCTGTTTAGCCCCTTGCTTAAAATATCTCAATAAATACCTTGTTTCTTTCATTTTGACTTGTTGTGCCAACTGACTAGCTCAATACCTGGCAGCTCAGCTCTCTCCAACTCAACTATTGACAATTTTAAATACTTGTATTACTTCAATTTTTGCATTCATATCTCTGATCCGTTTGTAATTTAGCCTAATTTTTAGCATGAGGAATGGATCCAAAATTATATTTTTCTATAAAACCATCTTGTCACTCCATCATCACTTATTTAAAAGAATGCCTTTTTCCTCCGAATTTGAAATATTTGGTTGGCCAAAAAGTTCATTAGGGTTTTTCCATAAGATGTTACGGAAAAACCCGAACTAACTTTTTGGCCAGCCAATATAACCTTTAAACTAACCATTTGTTGGTGCTTAAATCTTCTGCCTGGAAGTGAAACACATTGCTTCCAATCACAGTTATTGGCCAAAGCAAATCACATGATGAAGGCTGATGTCAACAGGGCAGGATGGTATAATCCTACCCCAGAGAGGAATAGCAAATGTTTATAAACAATCATAAAATCTACCACACCCCCCATCACCATCTGTGCGGGTGTGTCCCCCCATCCAAAATAATAAACGAGGAAACCGCTGTTAGTTTTCCATGTATTCTTCTAAGTGTTTTTTTGCTTAATCAAAGATAAATATTAGTGGTGATAATAGTCATCCTCCTCTTGTTCCTGAATTTAGTAGACCTTCTTCCGGCATATTTAGTACAGATTTCTAAACTCTTTGGTGGAGATTTTTCCATTTAGCATAATGCTGGATTTGATATTGAAATAGATACATTTTATCATTCTTATTTTACTGAATATTCAATATTGCCAAATTCTAAATTTTCAACAGCTATGGAAATTAATGTGATTTTTCTTGAGATCTACTAAGAGAATGCATAATGTTAACATATTTCCTAATTTTGAGCCCTTCTTTTATACCTTATGTAGTCTTTAACAAGTCATCATTTATTATTACTTTAACATGCTTCTGAATATGTGTGAGAAATACAGAATATATTTAAATTATTTGCCACAGAGTCTGGCACAAAGTAAGGTTCAAACAATATTAGGTATTATTATTTGCCTATATATTCTCCTCTATTTCCATATTTCTTTTGTTTTACATATTAATTTTAAATCATCCAGACTTTAATTTAGCTTAACATGGAAGAGATGTCCAGTTTTTCTTTCTCCCTTCCTCCCTTTATCCCTCTCTCCTTCCTCTCTGCCTTCCTTTCTTGGCTGTCTGCCAACAGTTAGTTGAATGTTTTAACAAACTATATTGACTATTCACTCATTTGTCCCTTGATTTGAAATGCTGTCTTCATCATTTCTGAATATACTTGGTTCCGTTTAACTGATGGGCTCGTGCCACAATACCACATTACCTGCATACTACCTCAAGCTCTTCCTATTTTTCCCTTACTTCAATGCTGTTCCTAGTGCCACGGTCCATATCATGGTGAAACACACCACTTCTCTCCACTCTCCTTCTCTAGTGTTGTTGGTATTTGCACTGTCAGTATGAATGTTCTAAAAGTAATTAAATTTGGAGGGAATCAACGTGAAGAGATAGGGAGTAGAGAGAAGGAGGGGTAGAATTCCAGTCTGTTTCCATGCTGTGGTGTAGGGGTTGGCTACTTTACATTCCTTGCTTTCCCTGGGCCCTGAAGGCAGGATCAGACAGTTGTTTAAGTCAAAGGCTTACTCTATCTTTCTTAGAGCTACTATTAATCTAGTTCAGAGTGTAGAACATGTGCAATTCCAGAATGCATTTTAAAAATTCAGCACAATTAGTGATGCATTTAGGGACATGATATTTGGCACATGATCTTTTAGTATCTTCAGTCCAAATTGTGGCTCCCAATTGCTCTCTTTTTATGAATTTTTATAGGTTATTTTAATAGAAAGTTGGAAGAGTTTGAATTGTTATAACTGCCATCCCTATAACTTGAAAATTCCATTACTTGTTTATAATGATAGAAATCAATGAGCTGTTAAGGTTTGCCTAAAGCCTCTTACCAAACAGTACTTGAAGTTTTATTGGAAATTAACTCTTTGACTCAATCTTCTCAGATATATATACCTGATGTGTGTATACACAAAATGTGTATTTAAACCTTTATTGAGTAAACTAAGAGCCACATCTCACTAAAGTATTTTTAAAAATACTTTGCAAATATGTGAAATGCTTTGTACATTGCTGTTCTCTAAACAAAAATTTTAATTAAGTATCCTCCTTAATGTCATTTGCTAAATCAGCAGATCCCCAGAACAGGAATCTTTGCATTCCAAGGGACCAATGTGCATGTGGGACAAGATGAGCAGCATGTCACTTGCAGTGGTATGTTGAGGAGTGTGATACCAAAGTAAACAGCAGAGTGCATGGCCCTGATTCTCATTTCATGGGTTTTCTTCTCTAAATAAAATTATCTTAGAGCAAGGAACTAATTTACACATATGTTAATAGTGTGGTCTATTTCAAAAAGTTTTCCTCAGCTATTCCTTTAATTTAGAGGTTTTCAGTATCGCTCTGTGTAACAGATTCTGAGGGACACTGGAGGAGAATTGAGTGAGAAAGCAGGAATATTCAGTTACACTATATATCCTTTTTTTCCTTACTGTTTTGGTTTTGGAGCTGGGCTCAATGTAGTTATTATCCCAGTGGATTTGTGATGCTTCATAGCTCTTGATTCCTTTCATGCATCTTTTCATAAAAAGTTATGCTGAATCATAAAAATCTCAAGTGATAACATGAAGTGAAAAAATAAAATGGAAAACTGTAAAACAAATAAAATTATAGTCTTTAAGATGGATTTTATATAACCTACTTGTTGATCATAACTTTTGCCTTTATCATTGTGTGTTTGATGTTTGAATTAGTTTTCCATGTCTGAATTAGTTGGAGCCTTTACTAAAGTATGTGACAAAAAAATGTTTTAATGTTATGAGAATAATTTTTCTTCATTGTAGTGCAAGACTATTTTTACTTTCCCCCACTTTTGAGGTTTTCAGTGTTTCAAGAAATTATCATATTCAAAGTCACAGAGAAACATTTGCACTTATGACAGTATATATGAGTCTAACATTGGTTTAGATATTTGAAACTACATCCAGTGTTTTCATATGTATGGCAGCTTTAATATACAATGGCAGATTGAAGTCAGAGATCTATTTTCAGTGGCAAAAATGGGATACTAAGACTATGGTGACAAATTGACATTTGCCATTTTGCTGGTGAAGATTCTGACATCTACAGCAGGTATGCCCTCTTAAAAATGGGCAGGTTTAGTCAAGATAAATCCATATTTCCAACTTCCTATGTTGTAAACACAAAGAAATATTTCTTGTTTGTTTGTTTGTTTTTCTCCTGAATCCCCACCAACTAGAAGAGATGTAGCATATGAACACCTCAGTTCACTAAGGGAATGCACCAAGCAGAGGAGAATTAGGGAATCAAGAGATTAAAGATGTTAATCAGATCATGCGCATGGCTCGCATTGAGTTCTTTCTCAATAAACGTGTCTCACATGACATGTTCTTTTCACATGACATACTCTTCTTCAAAACTTGTATAGGCCTTTGTGAAAATGTCATATATAGTTTATTATACGGTATACTTAAATACACAGTACCTTATTCTCATTTCATAGTCAATTGAAGTAAATGCACAAATCACAATCAAGCAGAAATCCATAGTGATTTTTAACATTAAAAATGCATCATAGGCTTCAAGTTTCCAGTCTGACATGTAAAGAACTTGGAAGTCATCACTCCTCTCCTCACAAGAAGAAAAAAGCTGACAAATTGAAAATCAACAAATCTTTTTAGGTCCACAGGAGAATTGTTTTCGCAGGGTAGACTGCTGCCCCCAAAACTGTAGAGACAGACAGGCCAATACAGAAAGTAACCATTTTGAAATACACTCAGAGCTCTCTGTTCTCTTTAACAAGGCTTTCTCTCAAAGGAAACTATTTTATCAGAGCCTAAACAACTGGAGTTTTATCAAAGCCTAAACAACCTGAAGGAAGGGACCTATTCAACTCCAACCCCTTCTAGCTTTTACTTTGGGGCGAGGGAAATACCCAACTCAGGCTCACTATAAAAGACTGAAACCAAATTATAGGACTATACAATGCTCCCTGCCCTCCCTCATACACAGACCTTACCACCACATCAGTAGAGCTCCTCTATAATAACAGAAGATTACAGATAAAAAAACCATAGGCTCATACTTTATTTAAAGAGTCCCAAGGAAAACAGAAAATGGGGGAAACTAAAACAAGGACACTTGAGGAAATTTTAGTCTCTGACACCACAACTACATCTAATAGTAAACACAGCCTAACTCATTGCTAGATAAACATGAAACCTCACACTAAAGTCCTACCTTCATCAGTCCCTTTTACACAATATACCATGTCCAGGTTTCAACAACAACAACAAAAAAAACAAACAAAAAAAAATCACAAGGCATAGTAAAGGACAAAAAACACTGTCTGATGACACAAGGCAACCATCAGAGCCAGACTTGGATATGGCAGAGCTTTTGGAATTATCAGACTGTGAATTTAAAATAATTATGATCAATATGCTAAAGGCTGTAATATAAAAGGAAGTGGACAGTACACAAGAGAAGATTGGTGATATTACAGGAAGATGGAAAATCTAAAAAGGAATCAAAATGACATGATAGAAATTAAGAAGACAGTAAGAGAAATGAAGAATGCCTTTGATGAGCTCATCAGTGGACTGGACATAATGGAGGAAAGAATCAGTGAGCTTGAAGTTATGTCAGTAGAACCTTCCAAAACCGAAATGTGAAAGAAAAAAGAATGGAAACACAGAACAGAATATTCAAGAACTGTGGAACAATTACCGAAGGTATAACATACATACAATGGGAATACCAGAAGAAGAAAGAGAGAAAGGAACAGAAGAAATATTTAAGTGATAATTACTGAGAAATTTCCAAAATTCATGACAAACACCAAACCACAGTTCCAGAAAGCTCAGAGAACACCAAGCAGGATAAATTCTGAAAAATCTACACCTGTATATATATCATATTCAAAGTGCAGAAAGTTAAAGTGAAGAGAGATCTTGAAAGAAGTTGGGAGAAAAAAAAAAGCACCTTACCTATAGAGGAACAGAGATAATAATTACATTGTACTTTTCTTCAGAAACCAGAAAGCAAAAAGAGAGTGAAGTGAATTTTTAAAAAGTAAAAAAAACCATCAACCTCCTTGATAAAATAGTTGTCCTGTTCTCTCTTCCTTACTTCCAGATTCATTGTTATTTTATCACGTCATGATGTCTGGGGCTATGGTAGCCACTTTGCAATCAATCAGAAGACAAACCTGAAATTAAAAGCCTTAAATGAAGGTGGAATCATGGATACATAGAAAGAGCCTGGGGATCCTGCTGACTTGTTGAGAAAATACACCAATCTTGGCTTCTAATATAAAGTTGATATTCTCATGATTTCAGCCATTGCAAATCAGATGATTTTGTCAAAATGCCATACTTGGCCCAGCTGTTTACCAGAACTAAATTGTTTAGTGGCAAGACTAACATTTATATTCTGCTGAACAAAAACACTAAAATAAAAGAAGAAATGTATGAATGAAAAAAAAAAAATGGGCAGGTTTTTCCATTTTGTTTTCCCTGTAAAGTCTGACCAGTATTAGTCAGATAAATAACAGAGATAGGTACCATCAGTTTTACAGAACAGAATTCAGGCTGCTGTGGTTAAAACTGCAAGCAGTTTCTTTTTCTTTGGTCATGTATACAATTTTTTTCCCTTCATTTGCAGATTTCTTTTTCAAAGTCATACCTTCCATAATTAATATAAACAAATTGGGACCAAAGATAGCATTAATATAATAAATTATGTTGAAACTACTTCATTTCTCTTTTTCTCAAACAAGACATTTTATATAACAGCAACAAGAACAACAACAAGAAAAACCTAAAGTTTGATTCCATAAGCTTTGTACTGGTTGTGATCTCATCGTGCAGCTGCAAATTTGGAGGGAAAACTTCTTGTTATACTAAAATAAAAACAACAATTGGATAATCAACCTAAAAATATTTTTGGATTCCATTTCTACTGCCTGTTAAACATTTATTCCTAGGGGCTCTCCTGGCCACTCAAATTCACTCTAATATCTCATTTTTCATCTTACTTCATTCATTCCTCAATAACCTTCAAGCTACTTAAGGGAAAAGACTATGCCCTATTTATCTTTTTATCCATGTTGTCTAGCTCAGTGCCTAGTACATAGTAAGGGCTCAATAAGCATCACTGAATGAATAAACCTGACTCTTCTCCTGGATTGGTAAATTAAGTTTAATATACTGTCACTCTCTCAGGCTTCAAAACTCTTTGTAATCTTTGCCTCCTAAATTCAATCAGTTCCTAAATTGTATAGATTCCAAATGAGCAATATCTTTCAAATATAACTTTTTATCCATTCCCACTGCTAGTTCACTAGTTCAAGATTACATGGCTTCTCTTATACTAAAGAATTAGTTTTGTGTTTTCCCCATTTTCAATCTGTCTCTTTCTCAATCTCTTCTAAGCACTTTGGCTAGATAAATTATTCCATAAGCACAGAATTTATAAATCACTTCCTTACATGGATACTTTTAAGCCTCTTTAGTCTCTACAGAATAAAGTTTAATCCACTTTGCATTCAGAGATCTCTGTAATGTGGTCTCAACCTCTTTTTTTACTAAGGGACCTAGAGATTGTCTATTATTCTTTCCATCTCTCTGCAATTGTAAATGCCTCATGTGGTTTAGGGAACAGCAGAATGACCTTCCCCAAGCTTAAGACTGGCTCTGATTTTTTTTAACATAATTTGGGTAATTTCTCAACCCACCTGGTAACAGGTCCTGGCATATTAGTTCTCATCTTCTGAGATAAATATATGTCATTCATTAAAAAACAAAAATAACCTGAATTTCACTATGATTAAGAATTTGCTGGTATAATATAATCACCTTTGCATTAGGTCTCTTCAGTTCTTTGGGAAAGTGCAGCTCCACTATCAGTTGAAGCTGCTTTTTCCAAGTTGTTCACATCTTGGAGGTTTACATGCCTTACATTTCTTGAACTGTCCTTCCTCTGACTTGAAACTCAATGCCTTCATCAAATCCTCTCTCTATCACCTTCTGCAGATCTTCAAAGATGTCCAATACCTCTGCTGTAGCAACACAGTGCTTCATGGAATCCTACAGTGATTGTATCTATGAATTCACTGCACAGGGTATTTCTCTAATTTTTAATTTTTCAAATATGTTATGTTATGCTTGAGAAAGATTGTGAATATTTATGGAAACAACACTATGACAGTTTGGGGTTTTTTTTCAGACATGGCAAAATAACATGGACAAATAGATGTCCATGGCTAAGCCTATAACTTTTATATATTTATCTCTTTCAGTGTTCTTTATCACTTCCAATTTTTTTTCTAAAGGCTTTTTTAGGTCTCACACACTTATCTACTTTCTTCAGAGACTTTTTCACTTTATTGGAAGACATTTTCACTCAACAGTGTGGGGAAGATGATATGATGATGCATCGTGATTTAATCAATAGGATCATGAAAAGTGATCCTAGCTAAGAAATAGTTTAGTCATAACTGCTTCATTGTATTTGCAAATTCATTATAGCAGGGTTTCCTATTCAGCTGTCAAATTCTGAATAAAATTTTCAAGTTATTATAGTAAATATTTGGATAGTGATAGTTCAGAGAGAGTTATTTCAAGCTGCAGGTTTTTTCACCATTTATTCACCATATTCTTAACTGTGTCCTCTTTGTGGAATCTCTCTTCCAACAGTTTCCTTCCCATTGTGTTTCATATGTCCAAAATCCACTTGATTTTTATGGTTATGTGCCATTTGCTACATTGCATTTGTTTCTTCCAGTTGGAAGAGAACACTTTTCTTTGAATTTTCCTGACCTAATAATCCATTCATTCATTCATTCAGCAATTATTGTCATATGTTGTATGTTAACCATGATCAATTTCAGGCTACCAATATAATGTCACTGAATGCAGAGTGTGAAGACATAAACACAATTCCACTCCAGGAATACCATGGAAGTTACCAAATACTGCAAATTAGGGCTGTCTATTTCCCCAGAAAGACAGTTCACAGAAATAAGATTACATATATGTACATATATATAAGATTTGTGAATAAGAAGGCTCTGAGATGGTAGCCTATCTGCTGTGTTGGAAAAACAGTGAGAATGACATTACAGCTGGAACAGAGAGAGAGCCAGCAGAGGGTTGAAAATAAGGTTAGAAATGTAAAAAGGTGCTTCATCTAAGGCCTTGTATGTCATAGGAAAAATTTTTCTTTTTACTGAGTGACTAGGGGAAACCATTGCATGATTTTGAGCAGAGTAGTGACCTGTTTTGGCTACTGTGTGAAAAATAGATTGACACAGAGCAAAAGCAGAAGCAAGGGGACCAATAAGTAGGGCATTGACTCAGGCAAGATATCACAGTGGCTTGGAACAAGCTGGCAGGAGTGCAGATATAAGAACTGGTCTGTTTTTACAATATTTTTTGAAGGTAGAATTGGCAGAATTTGTCAATGGATTGTTTGTGGGGTGGAGAAAAAGAGAAGGATTAAAGGTGGATCCAAGAGTTTTGGGATGAGCAACTGGAGGAATGAGATGGGAAAGATTCTAAGCACAACATATGCTGTGGAGAGGGTGGGGATATCAGGAGTGTTAGGTGCTCATTTTATACATGTTAAGTTATCCAAAAACCTGATTGGACTGAGTTCAGGGGAGAATTGGAGAAGAAAAAATTGTAACAGCAAGTATAGCTAACTATAGTGTGGAAGCCTGCATGGTCTGGGAATTGTATAGTTTGCTTATGAGCAGCAGTTAGGAACTCCTTCATTTAATGGTCATAAATTCAAGTGAAGCCAGTGAGATTCTGCATTTTTCATCAGTTCTGTCCAGTTGTGTGGATGCAGGTAGAGAGCAAGGGGATATACAAACGCCAGGAGAAAATTTCCTGTGTAAATATTGCAGAATTTGAAGTTTATTCTTAGATCAATAACTATGTCCACAAGGGCTTTTCAAGAGGAGGTGTGGCTCATTTAGGGATGGATATGATATGTAGAGTCTTCCTTAAATAGAGGTCAGTGTGCATGTTTTGATCATGAGGAAAAATAATTGTGTTGATCATAGAAGCTTTTTACAGGTAATATCCATTTTATCCCTGAGGTGTTCTAAGCAGTCTCTTTCTCCTTCTGCTTTTGGACTTGCACAGAAATTGTTTTCTATTTGTCTGGTTTTATCTCAGTTCATTACTTTTAGTTTACATTTCATAAAACCAGAGAATGGTTTAATACGGTGTAATGCATTTTAATGGTGCTATGATTCAGTGACAGTATTTTGTTCTTATAGCTCCATGTTACATCCCATTGTTATGGGCTTAACCTAAAATAATGTTTACACAAGCAGAGGACTGTGACTTCAAATCTTCTCATTCACTACCACTCAATGAAAAAATTCCTATATTATTTAAATAAATAATATGTATTAAAATACAAAATAGGCATTCATTTTGATCACAAATGGTTGAGAATATTCCAATTTTAGCTTATCAAGGCCTTATAGTATTTTATTATTTAAAATTCATAGTACCACTTCAAATTAGCATGATTAACGTGGGCATTTGAACTAGGCAATAGTTCCGGACAACTATCCACAAACAATTATTTAAGACAAACCAATTATCTAATGACTCTTGCTTTGTCTCGTATGGGTCTATCAAAGACAGCATGCTCTCAGAAATCAATTTACAATTATTTTATTTTTTCATGTAGAACAATTCACAATTTAACAAGTGATGGGTTTTCCCTTTTGTAGTGGTTATTTACTACCACTACTCAGAAGGACATTTAATTACTCCTGAGGCTTGAGTCATTAAAAAAATTTCAGAGGTTGAAAATGCTCTGCTTTTATTTATCTATATATTTAAACAACATTTATTTAGAACCTACTATGTTCAAATATTGATGATTTCCCACATTAAAATTGGACTGCTCTCAAAATACATTAAAATTTGGTAGGAGAGAAATACACTCACAAAAGCAATTCAAGGGAGTAAACCAGGCAGTAAGGGGAGTGTGGATGAGGTTCAGAGTTGGAATGCTGGTGTTGAGTGAGGGCAGTTGTTTTTCTAAAAATCTGTCACATCAGCATGCTTGTGTTAGAAGGATTTATTCCAAGCTCGCTAGATATGTTCGATATATCTTCTATCAGTGTTATATATTTAATATCAATTATTAATTACACCATTTTGGACCCCATTATAATTTAATTTCAACAAAATCTAAACAGAAGAAATAACCCTAAGAGTAAAACATTAATAAAGTTTAAGGTGATTCATCTGAATCTACATGTCTTTTAGCTGATAAATATAAATTGGAGTATTTGGCCTTTCCCTGTTCCAATCCACTACCTGATGTAAAATGATTGTCCTTAAATTCAAATCTGATCCTGTCACTTTCATCTCAAAATCCTTCACCAACTTTCCAGGAAAAGTTCCAAGCTTGTTAGGCTATCCTGCCCAAACTTACCCCATCACCATTGCTACTACTACTACTACCACTACTGCAATATACGCACAAACGTACATGCACATATACTCTATCAGGATAAATCCTCATTTTTATTAATGATCGGGCATCTTCTCTTAGAAATATTTCCTGACCTCTCGGTATGGGTTGGACTTCACACTCCAAATGTGTTCCCATTGTACCCTGTTCACAACTTTTTCATTATATTGGAAATGCCCTTTTATGCATCTCTTTTCCTTACTAGATTTCTTTTTAGTGATTTTTGTAATGAGTGTGATGATTAATTTTATGAGTCAACTTGTTTGGGCCAAAATGCCCAGATATTTGGCCAAAGTGATTCCAGATGTTTCTGTGAAGATGTTTTTTGGATGAGATTAACATTTAAATTGGTGGACTTAGAGTTAAGCTGATTATTCTCCATAGTGTGGGTGGGCCTTATTCAATCAGCTGAAGGCCTTAGTAGAACAAAGACTGACCTCTCATGAGCAAGAAGGAATTCTGCTAGTAGACTGCCTTTGGACTCAAACTGCAACTCTTCCCTGGGTCTCCAGCCTGCCAACATACCTCACAAATTTTGGATTTACCAAGCCTCTACAATCATGTGAACAAGTTCCTGAATCTCTCTCTCTTTCTCTCTGTACACACACACACACACACACACGCACACACACACACACACACACACACACACAGGTTCTGCATTTCTGTAGAACCCTAAGTAATATAATCGGGTAGTATGCCTTGTTCATTTTTGCATTCTCACTGTTTTTTACGGCACTTGGAACAAAATGGGTATTTAACACTGATGGAGTAAAAGAATGAATATGCTGTCTAACACATTTCAGACACTATGTAATAATTAATTTAAAAATAAATCAGTCTCAGATATTCCTTCAAGAAGCCTATTATCTATTGTGAGAAATAAAACTTGTACATAAATGTTAGTAATACAAGGTGAAAGAAGTGTCACAAGGAGAGACTAATAATTGACCATTGACAGTGATCAGAACAGTGTCAGTATGCTTGGAGGAATACTGTCTGTCTAGGAGCTTAGGGCACTTTTACAGCACAAGTCAAGAGAGAGCTGTCGTGCTTAGAGTAGAATCACTCCTTTGAATACATCAATTCCTGGATGTCTAGAGAATGCCTGCATAGCAAGAGTAAGACTCTTCTTCTGCATCCATGATTTCTCCATCAGCAAAAGTCAAATGTGAGTCTCAGAATTCTGTATACCCTAGAACACCTCAACCCTTCCCTCACCTCAACACTCACAGCCTTGCCAAAACTATCTTCCTTGAGACCATTGGAATTTTCTCCTAATGCCCCATGTCCTTTTTCACTTTACATCCCACAAAAAGCTAGGACTCTTACTATCCCTTATTCCTTAGGCTCTAATCTCCATTTAGCTCTGTATTTTGCTTTTTCTGACTCCATATACTATTCCTCCCATTTCCTGAAAATCTTCCATTGATTCCTCTGTAACTCTTGAAAGTCAACCTCAAAATCCTCCATTTTAAACTTTTTTTTTCTGAATGTCCCTTCATCTTCTTGATGTAAGAAAAATTCTGGACTTTCCAGTGTTTCTTTTCCCTGAGCCATTTGTTTAAGTGAAAGAATTTGATGGACGCCACATCCTTATTTGCACTATGACAGTTTCCTTGCTTCTAGACAGCTAACCTTTAAGCTAAGGTTGCATACTATAATTTTTAAAATCACGATACACACTGTAAACTAACAATTTCTGTATTACTCAAGGTAGGTTAGAATGTGTTGTGGTAACACACAACCCCCAAATATCACTGGCTTCATATAACAAAGATTCATTTCTTTCACATTCTATTTGCCTGTTACGGGTTAGCTGAAGGCTCTGCTCTGTGTCATCTTCACACAGGAATGCAGGATAATGGAGAATCCATCACCTGTAATGTTATTAGTCACTTAGGAAATGAAAAAGGAACATGGTGGAAAATTAGCAGGCACTACATTCTATGGTGTAGTGACCCACAACAATTCCACCCATGTTTCTTTGGCCAGAGAAAGTCACAAGGCCACATCTAATTTTATGGGAACCAGGAAATGAAATCCTACCATGGATCAGAAGGAGCGAAACCAGAAATACCCCTGAAAAACATCAATACCTACTACAGACCTTAAACCAGGGTAGATAATACCACGGTAACAAGACAAAGCTTAACAATACTCCATATTTAATCTCAGCTTCTACCTGGAATCCCTTTTGGAAAATATTTTGATGATGAATTCTATCCCCCAAATTATTTATAAAACCAAAACATAAATAAAAGAAAGAACTACTCATCTATGAAGTATTCAAGTTTGCCACTCAAGGAAGTGGTTTTATATTTAAAACTATGTTTGTGTTATGTGACATAACATATGAAGTATTCAAGTTTGCCACTCAAGGAAGTGGTTTTATATTTAAAACTATGTTTATGTTATGTGACCATTAGCAAATTAAGAGATATTATTTTGATGCTTATATCCAGCATATAATATGTATTAAAAAGGCAGTTTCCCAGACTCACAGACTTAGAGAATGAACTTATGGTTACCAGGGGGGAAGGATAGGGGGGAGGGATCGATTGGGAGTTTGGGATTGACATGTACATACTACTATATTTAAAATAGATAACCAACAAGAACGTACTGTATAGCACAGGGAACTCTGCCTAATATTCTGTAATAACCTAAATGGGAAAAGAGTTTGGAAAAAATAAAATAAAATAAAGGTTCTTTTTTTATTCTAGGGAAAAAAAGGCAGTTTCCTATGTTTCAATTTTCATATTTAGATGCAAATCTTAAAGTATTTATACGCTAAATTTATTTCTACATAAACAAAATCTAGAAGATTATTTTGGAATATATATTAAACAGTCTGTTATTTTCTTTTTTATTAATACATTTTTAAAGTCAATGAACAAAAATAATTGTTTTCTAATAATATATGGACATTAGGAAAATAATGCCATCATGTTCTTGAAAAAAAACCTTTCAAAAATGACTTTATCAAAAAATATAAATAGATATTAAATCAGGGACTGCATTTTTCTTTTTTTTTTTTTAAATAATGGAGACATTCATTTGGATTCTCCTACAGGATGGTAGTTATTATTAGTAGCTGACACTTATTATTATTTTTTTAAATTTATTTATTTATTTTTGCTGTGTTGGGTCTTCGTTTCTGTGCGAGGGCCCTCTCCAGCTGCGGCGAGCGGGGGCCACTCTTCATTGCGGTGCGCGGGCCTCTCACCGTCGCGGCCTCTCCTGCTGCGGAGCACAGGCTCCAGACGCACAGGCTCAGCAGTTGTGGCTCACGGGCCCAGCCGCTCCGCGGCATGTGGGATCCTCCCAGACCAGGGCTCGAACCCGTGTCCCCCGCACTAGCAGGCAGATTCTCCACCACTGCGCCACCAGGGAAGCCCAGGGACTGCATTTATATCTGAATATAAATAAATACAAAAACAATTCATTCCAAGATTAGAATATTATTCAACATCATGAATAATTTTCATCAAGTACATACTGATTGTACCATTTTGGGACTTAACGGCCAAAAATGTAAGAACAATAGAAATGGGCTTGTTCAATTATACTTTGTTCATTCACTCTATAAAAGTATTCATTCTTTCTACAAATATGTCCCTTTCAGAATTCTATAGTTGGTTTTGAAGAGGTCAACAGATTATAGAAATGTAAATAAATAAATCATGTAGTATATTGGAAGTCCATATGCACTGTAGAGACAAATAAATTAATGAGAGGGAGTCAAGCAATCCAGTGGAAGGGCTGGGGCTGTGTTGAATGGAGGGTCTACAACCTCAATATGTCCTTGACTCTGCTCTCCAGGTGTTATGTTCTTCCACTCTCAACATGCATTGTATCTACTTTTAAGTCATTATGAAATTTTCATTTTTTAATTGTCTTTGTTCACCACAAAGTCTTACCAAAATAAAGGGGAACTTTATCATAAAAGAAAAGGAAGTGAATAGCATTAATTTTAGAGTAGTCAACAAAAACAATTTATAGCAAATTTACATAGTATACTGCTGGTGTAGTTTTAGTTGTTGAATGACTATGCTAAGCCTTGCAAACTTTTGGCAAAATGCTAATAATGTCAGATATTTTTAGAGGAAGAATATAGGAAAATTTTACTTGAATTATAAAATATATAATATTGTGATGGAGACTAGAACTTTTGTTAAATTATAAATGGAACATACTTTATCTTTTAAATCATAATGTGAGCAGTTCTTAGGTACTGACTACTGGTTCCATATTCTCCTTTCACATCTGTGGTGAACTTCCTTTTCAGTTCCCTTCAATATGATCAATTCTCAATAATATGATTGTGACTAGCGTTGCAGCAAATAGTATTTAGGTGAATAGAGTTGAGTTATCACCATACTTCACAGATCACAGGCAAATTTCAAATTTGATATTTGGAAAAATACAGTAAGAGGAGAACTTTCCCAAAATTATTTTGAATAAGAATTCTATCATACAAGAACTCTCTCACTTTCTCTTTAAAAAAGTTTTTTTAAACTTTAGCCCTCTGACCTCATCAGCAACCATTTTTACAATTTTATTATTTGTTATAGTAAAGTTTTCTTGTAAACTTCAGAAATGACAGCTATTAAATTATAACCCATAATTCAATCTACCCTTTGCTCTTTCCTTAAAATGTATCTTCATTGATGAGTCACATTCTCCTGTTCCTTTCAACCCATGAATCATTACGTCGTTTCTATAGTATAATTACCTGTGCTGCCTTCATTTATTTACTGGAAGAGGCATAATATAGAGTTAATGAATTTCTCTTGGAAATGATAACTTGGATTATGTCCATTGCTAACATAATTTCTTGGACATTTTCTCTTATTATGTTATTACAATGAAAGAGAATGCATCAACGTTTTAAACCCATCACCCAAAATAACTATAATTATAACTGCTTTTATTTACACAGCATCTTTTCGCTGAGTGTTCACAAATACTTCAGAATTAGGTTGTAAACAGTACATAGAAAAGATAATGCAGCAATAGTAATGAGGGCAAATATATTTTGTTGGGTTGGACTGCTCACAGAAGCTGGATAATAAACATTAGCATAAGTTGTGGTTTGTAAAAACATCTAGTGTGCTTTCAGCTTCAGTTTGTATTAAGGTTTGAAAATGTAGACAATATCAAGAAATTTTTTTGATTTCTTCCAAAGAGATAATATTCCTGATTGTAAGTTTAGTTGAATAAAGGGTCTACTTTGTCCTAGTGTTGTGTTCTTGTATCTTCTTAGAGTATAGTCTAATTAGATTTGTTTTGTGAATTTATTCTTGGTTAATAGAAAACTAATTGAGGTAGATATATATTGCCTTTGTTTTAATGTGACATTGTTTTCATTTATTTATGCAAACACATGGGCATTCAATAAACTTTGCCATAAAAATTCTTATCACAGAAACATCGTTCTTAAGTTGTGGTAATCTGATAAATTACTTTGTCTTCCTTATTGATAAATATATGGACATTGAGCCTGGCATTCTAGGTTATGGGATAACAACTGGATAAGTTAAAGGAAAAAACAAATCTTTGCTTTAGTTATAAAATGTTTGCATTGTGATATGCTAGCGTGGCACATAGCAAAATTTTCCTCAGTTAAAATTCTGGTTCTGTCACTAAATTGTAACTTGTATCTATATTTAACTGAACTTGTGTATATATTTAATTCATTGGCACCTCAGTTTCTATATTTATGAAATGGTAATAATAATATACACATTAGATAGCTAAAATGAGAATACAGCATATTGGGGATATTTTAGGGCCACATAGAAGTGTAGGATGTACAAGAAATGAGTCTACAGAAGTATGCTAGATATAGATAATAAATCACCTTGTTTGCCAGGGTAGAAATGTTCATTTTATTCTATTTTGTGGATGACCCATTGATGTATATTAATAATGAAAGTATTATGATCATTTTACATTTTTGGAAATGTCCTTTAACAATTGATGATAGTGATCTAGAGGATAAATAATGGAGGCTTGCAGCTCATGGCAAAAAAATGCAGGGAAAGATGGAGTTGGGAAGTACACAAGACAGGGAGCAAATGTGAATAGAGGCTGAGTATACAGCCCTTGGAATTAAACAGGCTAGACTATTTTCCATTTTGGTCACCTAATACCTGTGGGTCTCTGGGTGATTTACATAATGTCTCTCTTGTAAATCTCATTTTTCTCACACATATAATGTAACTGTTATAAGTCTTCTTCACAGGATGGTAGTAAGTGTGATATGAGGTAATGCATTTATGATACTTAATACAATGTTTGGAACTTATAATTCTGTGTAAAAATGTTAACTAATTATTATTATTAGATTGAATTGACAGCACTCTATCTTCTGAATGAAAGAAGTGAGAAAGGGAGGAGCATAAGAAGATTCATGTTTATGAAATAAACAATTATATTGAAGATGATGTAAAACATATCAACCATTTATATTTGTTTGCTCATTACTTCCATAATTTTTGAACATACTATATGTGACATTGTGAGCAACAAAAGATTATTAAATATGCATTTACTAAGTAATATAGGCACTAGGCACTATGCTATGACTGTCTACAGTGAACAGTGGATACAAAACTGAAAAGACACTGCCCCTGCCCTAGCATAGGTAATACTCTAGTGTACCTCCAGGTTTCTAGCTTGATGGTGAATGTAAGAGAAGGAGTAGGAAAAAAAAAACAAAGAAAGATGCATACCCTGCCAATAAAGTGCTTACCAAATGAACAACAAAATAAACCTGTAAATTAAAAGAAAGTATTAATATCAATAAAATTAGAAATCAGTTGAATAGAAAAATGTGATAATAACAGTAAAAGTCAATAAAAATCAAAAGATGTTTCATTAAAATGACCAATAAAGTGACAAAGCTTTTGCAAATCTCATTAAGAGTAGTATACAAAAGAAGTAATAACTAAAGATATGAATTGTTTGGAGAAAATAATTCAAGTTCAAATATATATTAAAATTTTTGAAAATTTGGATGAAGGAGATACTGTAGGAAAATTTTAATGTTAAATATTGACCCTAAAATGAGAAGAAAACTTGTATTAGCATTAATTATACTAGAATTATTTTCAGTACACCATAGGTACACCCCAAAACAAAGATAGTAGGTCTAAGTAGTTTTGAGCACACATTCCTATTAACATCAAAAAGTAATAATTACAAAATTTATTTCATATAATATATGAGAAATCTGAAGTTTCCCAATTATTTTTTTAAGATTAGCATAAACTTGATAGTAAAAAACATAAAGAAAATGAAATCTAGCAATTTATTAAAAGAATAACATGGCCAAGTACACTTTATCTAAAAAATGTAAGTATTAACATTTTATCATATTAACAAAGGAAAAATTGCATTACACTACTCTATGCATTACTGTATAGAAAGTATTTAATAAAGACTGCATCCACCAGCCAACGAGAGAGGCCTCAGAAGAAAACAACCCTACCAGACACCTTGATCTCAGACCTCTAGCCTCTAGAATTGTGCAACAGTAAATTTCTGTTGTTTAAGCCACCCAATCTGTGGCACTTTGTTATGGTCGCCCTAGCAAACGACTGCACCAACCTAGTCAGAGAGAGGAAACAAGATGGTGGAGAAGAAGGACGTGCTCTCACTCCCTCATGTGAGAATGCCAGAATCACAAGTAGCTGCTGGACAGTCATCGACAGGAAGACACTGGAACTCACCAAAAAAGATACCCCACATCCAAAAACAAAGGAGAAGCCACAATGAGACGGTAGGAGGGGCGAAATCACAGTAAAGTCAAATCCCATAACCGCTGGGTTGGTGACTCACAGACTAGAGAACACTTATACCACAGAAGTCCACCCACTGGAGGGAACGTTCTGAGCCCCATGTCAGGCTTCCCAACCTGGGGGTCCGGCAACGGGAGGAGGAATTCCTACAGAATCAGACTTTGAAGGCTAGTGGGATTTGATTGCAGGACTTCCACAGGACTGGGAGAAACAGAGACTCCACTCTTGGAGGGCACACACAAAGTAGTGTGCACATTGGGACCCAGGGGAAGGAGCAGTGACCCTGGGGGAGACTGAACCAGACCTACCTGCTAGTGTTGGAGGGTCTCCTGCAGAGGTGGGGGGTGGCTGTGGCTCACCGTGGGGACAAGGACACTGGCAGAAGAAGTTCTGGGAAGTACTCCTTGGCGTGAGCCCTCCCAGAGTCTGTCATTAGCCTCACCAAAGAGCCCAGGTAGGCTCCAGTGTTGGGTTGCATCTGGCCAAACAACCAACAGGAGGGAACCCAGCCCCACCCATCAACAGTCAAGCAGATTAAAGTTTTACTGAGCTCTACCCACCAGAGCAACAGTCAGCTCTACCCACCACCAGTCCCTCCCATCAAGAAACATACACAAGCCTCTTAGATAGCCTCATCCACCAGAGGGCAGATGGCAGAAGCAAGAAGAACTGCAATCCTGCAACCTGTGGAACAAAAACCACATTCACAGAAAAACAGACAGATGAAAAGGCAGAGGGCTATGTACCAGATGAAGGAACAAGATAAAACCCCAGAAAAACAACTAAATGAAGTGGAGATAGGCAACCTTCCAGAAAAAGAATTCAGAATAATGATAGTGAAGATGATCCAGGACTTCAGAAAAACAATGGAGGCAAAGATCAAGAAGATGCAAGAAATGTTTAACAAAGACCTAGAAGAATTAGAGAACAAACAAACAGAGATGAACAATACAATAACTGAAATGAAAACTACACTAGAAGGAATCAATAGCAGAATAACTGAGGCAGAAGAACGGATAAGTGACCTGGAAGACAGAATGGTAGAATTCACTGCTGCAGAACAGAATAAAGAATAAAGAATAAAAAGAAATGAAGACAGCCTAAGAGACCTCTGGCACAACATTAAATGCAACAACATTTGCATTAAAGGGGTCCCAGAAGGCAAAGAGAGAGACAAAGGACCAGAGAAAATATCTGAAGAGATTATAGTCAAAAACTTCCCTAACATGGGAAAGGAAATAGCCACCCAAGTCCAGAAAGCACAGTGAGTCCCATACAGGATAAACCCAAGGAGAAACACGCTGAGACACATAGTAATCAAATTGGCAAAAATTAAAGACAAAGATAAAATTATTGAAAGCAGCAAGGGAAAAACAACAAATAACATACAAGGGAACTCCCATAAGGTTAACAGCTGATTTCTCATCAGAAACTCTACAAGCCAGAAGGGAGTGGCATGATATACATAAAGTGATGAAAGAGAAGAACCTACAACCAAGATTGCTCTGCCCAGCAAGGATCTGATTCAGATTTGATGGAGAAATCAAAAGCTTTACAAGCAAGCAAAAGCTAAGAGAATTCAGCACCAACAAACCAGCTCTACAACAAATGCTAAAGGAACTTCTCTAAGTGGGAAACACAAGAGAAGAAAAGGACCTACAAAAACAAACCCAAAACAATTAAGAAAATGGTCATAGGAACATACATGTCGATAATTACCTTAAACATGAATGGATTACATGCTCCAACCAAAAGACACAGGCTTGCTGAATGGATACAAAAACAAGACCCATATATATGCTGTCCACAAGAGACCCACTTCAGACCTAGGGACACATACAGACTGAAAGTGAGGGGATGGAAAAAGATATTCCATGCAAATGGAAATCAAAAGAAAGCTGGAGTAGCAATACTCATATCAGATAAAATAGACTTTAAAATAAAGAATGGTACAAGAGACAAGGAAGGACACTACATAATGATCAAGGGATCAATTGAAGAAGAAGATATAACAATTATGAATATATAGGCACCCAACATAGGAGGACCTCAATACATAAGGCAATTGCTAGCAGCTATAAAAGAGGGAATCGACAATAACACAATAATAGTGGGGGACTTTAACACCTCACTTACACAAATGGACAGATCATCCAAAATGAAAATAAATAAGGAAACAGAAGCTTTAAATGACACAATAGACCAGATAGATTTAATTGATATTTATAGGACATTCCATCCAAAAACAGCAGATTACACTTTCTTCTCAAGTGTGCACGGAACATTCTCCAGGATAGATCACGTCTTTGGTCATGAATCAAGCCTCAGTAAATTTAAGAAAATTGAAATCATATCAAGTATCTTTTCTGACCACAACACTATGAGATTAGAAATGAATTACAGGGGAAAAAACGTAAAAAACACAAACACATGGAGGCTAAAGAATGCTTTACTAAATAACCAAGAGATCACTGAAGAAATCAAAGGGGAAATCAAAAAATACCTAGAGACAAATGACAATGAAAACACGACGATGCAAAACCTATGGGATGCAGCAAAAGCAGTTCTAAGAGGGAAGTTTATAGCTATACAAGCCTACCTCAGGAAACAAGAAAAACCTCAAGTAAACAATCTAACCTTACACCTAAAGGAACTAGAGAAAGAAGAACAAACAAAACCCAAAGTTAGCAGAAGGAAAGAAATCATAAAGATCAGAGCAGAAATAAATCAAATAGAAACAAAGAAAACAGTAGCAAAGATCAATAAAACTAAAAGCTGGTTCTTTGAGGAGATAAACAAAATTGATAAACCATTAGCCAGACTCATCAAGAAAAAGAGGGAGAGGACTCAAATCAATTAAATTAAAAATGAAAAAAGAGAAGTTACAACAGACACCGCAGAAATACAAAGCATCCTAAGAGACTACTAGAAGCAACTCTATGCCAATAAGATGGACAACCTGAAAGAAATGGACAAATTCTTAGAAAGGTATAACCTTCTGAGACTGAACCAGGAAGAAATAGAAAATATGAACAGACCAATCACAAGTAATGAAATTGAAACTGTGATTAAAAATCCTCCAACAAACAAAAGTCCAGGACCAGATGGCTTCATGGATGCATTCTATCAAACATTTAGAGAAGAGCTAACACCCATCCTTCTCAAACTCTTCCAGAAAATTGCAGACGAAGGAACACTCCCAAACTCATTCTCTGAGGCCACCATCACCCTGATACCAAAACCAGACAAAGATACTACAAAAAAAGAAAATTACAGACCAATATCACTGATGAATATAGATGCAAAAATTCTCAACAAAATACTAGCAAACAGAATCCAACAACACATTAAAAGGATCATACATCATGATCAAGTGGCATTTATCCCAGGGATGCAAGGATTCTTCAATATATGCAAATCAATCAATGTGATACACCATATTAACAAATAGAAGAATAAAAACCATATGATCATCTCAGTAGATGCAGAAAAAGCTTTTGACAAAATTCAACACCCACTTATGATAAAAACTCTCCAGAAAGTGGGCATAGAGGGAACCTACCTCAACATAATAAAGGCCATATACGACAAACCCACAACAAAGATCATTCTCAATGGTGAAAATCTGAAAGCATTTCCTCTAAGATCAGGAACAAGACAAGGATGTCCACTCTCACCACTATTATTCAACATAGTTGTGGAAGTCCTAGCTATGGCAATCAGAGAAGAAAAAGAAGTAAAAGGAATACAAATTGGGAAAGAAGTAAAACTGTCACTTTTTGCAGATGACATGACACTATACATAGAGAATCCTAAAAATGCCATAAGAAAAGTACCAGAGCTAATCAATGAATTTGGTAAAGCTGCAGGATAAAAAATTAATGCTCAGAAATCTCTTACATTCCTATACACTAATGATGAAAAATCTGAAAAAGAAATTAAGGAAACACTCCCATTTACCATTGCAACAAAAACAATAAAATACCTAGGAATAGGGGCTTCCCTGGTGGCACAGTGGTTGAGAATCTGCTTGCTAATGCAGGGGACACAGGTTCGAGCCCTGGTCTGGGAAGATCCCACATGCCGTGGAGCAACTTGGCCCATGAGCCACAACTACTGAGCCTGCGCGTCTGGAGCCTGTGCTCCGCAACAAGAGAGGACACGATAGTGAGAGGCCCGTGCACCGCGATGAAGAGTGGCCCCCGCTTGCCACAACTAGAGAAAGCCCTTGCACAGAAACGAAGGCCCAACACAGCCAAAAAATAAATAAAAACAAAATGTTGGTTTAAAAAAAAAAAAGGCTAGGAATAAACCTACCTAGGGAGACAAAAGACCTGTATGCAGAAAACTATAAGACACTGCTGAAATAAATTAAAGATGATACCAACAGATGGACAGATATACCATGTTCCTGGATTGGAAGAATCAATATTGTGAAAATGACTATACTACCCAAAGCAATCTACAGATTCAATGCAATCCCTATCAAATTACCAATGGCATTTTTTACGGAACTAGAACAAAAAATCTTAAAATTTGTATGGAGACACAAAAGACCCCGAATAGCCAAAGCAGTCTTGAGGCTAAAAAATGGAGCTGGAGGAATCAGACTCCCTGACTTCACACTATACTACAAAGCTACAGTAATCAAGACAATATGGTCCTGGCACAAAAACAGAAACATAGATCAATGGAACAAGATAGAAATCCCAGAGATAAACCCATGCACCTATGGTCAACTAATCTATGACAAAGGAGGCAAGGATATACAATGGAGAACAGACAGTCTCTTCAATAAGTGGTGCTGGGAAAACTGGACAGCTACATGTAAAAGAATGAAAGTAGAACACTCCCTAACACCATACACAAAAATAAACTCAAAATGGATTTGAGACCTAAATGTAAGACCGGACACTCTAAAACTCTTAGAGGAAAACATAGGAAGAACACTCTTTGACATAAATCACAGCAAGATCTTTTTTGATCCACCTTCTAGAGTAATGGAAGTAAAACCAAAAATAAACAAATGGGACCTAATGAAACTTTGAAGCTTTTGCACAGCAAAGGAAACCATAAACAAGACGAAAAGACAACCCTCAGAATGGGAGAAAATATTTGCAAACGAATCAACAGACAAATGATTTATCTCCAAAATATATAAACAGCTCATGCAGCTCAATATTAAAGAAACAGACAACCCAATCCAAAAATGGACAGAAGACCTAAATAGACATTTCTCCAAAGAAGACATACAGATGGCCAAGAAGCACATGAAAAGCTGCTCAACATCACTAATTATTAGAGAAATGCAAATCAAAACTACACTGTGGTATCACCTCACACCAGTTAGAATGGGCATCATCAGAAAATCTACAAACAACAAATGCTGGAGAGAGTGTGGAGAAAAGGGAACCCTCGTGCACCGTTGGTGGGAATATAAATTGATACAGCCACTATGGAGAACAGTATGGAGGTTCCTTCAAAAACTAAAAATAGAATTACCATATGATCCAGCAATCCCACTACTGGGCATATACCCAGAGAAAACCATAATTCAAAAAGACCCATGCACCCCAATGTTCATTGCAGCTCTATTTACAATAGCCAGTTCATGCAAGCAACCTAAATGCCCATCGACAGATGAATGGATAAAGAAGATGTGGTACATATTTACAATGGAATATTACTCAGCCATAAAAAGGAACGAAACTGAGTCATTTGTTGATATGTGGATGGATCTAGAGATTGTCATACAGAGTGAAGCAAGTCAGAAAGAGAAAAACAAATATCGTATATTAACGCATGTATGTGGAACCTAGAAAAATGGTACAGATGAACCAGTTTGCAGGGCAGAAGTTGAGACACAGATGTAGAGAACAAACGTATGGACCCCAAGGGGGGAAAGCTGCCGGGGGGTGGGGATGGTTGTGTGCTGAATTGGACGATTGGGATTGACATGTATACACTGATGTGTATAAAATTGATGACTAATAAGAACCTGCTGTATAAAAAAATAAATAAAATTAAATTAAAAAATTTTAAAAAAAACTAATACTAAACTTTCTTTGGGTTATTTGTATGGAAATATGTTAATATAAGTGTTTCAGACATTAAATGAAATTCCTAAAAATCTTATATGTTCTGGTATAATGTTATAAGTCATAATTCTAGTTATTACTTTAAAATGTATATCTCAGAAATAACTAAATTTCCTTGTCAATTGCATTATTATGAACTTTCATCAAATCTTTAACCGTGGTCATTTTCAAGTCTTTTGTCATTTACAGACAGTTCTGGGTGTACTCTGATGCTTTTGCAAAAATGTTCCTATTAAAGGGTTTCATCTTCAAGGAATTCATGGAAAAGACTCTGACAAGTACAGGTTTCTGGTAATTGACTATACTGCTGAACTGAATGAATAAGCATTTTCAGAACTCTAATGGAAAACTGATGAATTCACAAAAGTGCTAAGAAAAGATCAAGATGAAAATAATTAACTACATGGGACTGAATGAACTGATGAGGATGATTATAATTTTTGTGACTTTCAGTTTGAATAAAAAATAAAAAGAAAGTATTTAATAAAATTCAAAGCTACTCCTGATGAAATTCATATGAAACTAGGATTAGAATGGATATTACTAACTTTCCCAAAAACCTATAGATGATGTCTAGCATAATAGTATGAATTTGGAAAACTTTATTAAAATCAAGAATGTGATCCAGGGCTTCCCTGGTGGCGCAGTGGTTGATAATCTGCCTGCCAATGCAGGGGACACGGGTTCAAGCCCTGGTCTGGGAAGATCCCACATGCCGCGGAGCGACTAGACCTGTGAGCCACAATTGCTGAGCCTGCGCGTCTGGAGCCTGTGCTCCACAACAAGAGAGGCCAATAGTGAAAGGCCTGCACACCGCGATGAAGAGTGGCCCCCACTTGCCACAACTAGAGAAAGCCCTCGCACAGAAACGAAGACCCAACACAGCCATAAATAAATAAATAAATAAAATTTAAAAAAAAAAAAAAAAGAATGTGATCCAAGCAATTGAATAAGAGAAGAAAAATCAATATTATGTATAAGATATTAGAAAGGAAATGACAAAAGTCACTATTCACAATCAATATGTTTATCTACCAAGAATAGCTATGAGATTCTATTGAAAGCTATATGAACTATTAGGAGAGTTTTTAAGATGAATCGACATGAATTCAATATTATTAAAAATATAGCTGTTTTTACTTCAGCAATAGCTAATTCGAAAATTTCATTTAGAAAGATATCCTTCAAAATACTCAATAAGGCAATGAAATTTGTTGCAAGCCTCTTGAACAATGCACAAGATTCCCCCCAAACTGGAATTCTACCAAACATACAAAGAAGAATTTATACCTGTCCTTCTCAAACTATTCCAAAAGACTGAACAGGAGGGAACACTCCCAAATTCATTCTATGAAGTTACCATCACCCTGATACCAAAACTAGACAAAGACACTACAAGAAAAAGAAAATTACTCATCTTTGATGAGTATAGATGCAAAAATCCTCAACAAAATATTAGCATATCACATCCAATATATAAGAAGGATCAATACCATGATCAAACTGGATTTATTCCAGGGTCACAAGGATGGCTCAGCATATACAAATCAATTAGTGTGATACACCACATTACCTAAAGGAAAGAAAAAAACCATATGATCATCTCAATAGATGCACAAAAAGCATTTGACAAAATTCAACATCCATATATGATAAAAACTCTCACCAAAGTGGGTATAGAGGAAACATATCTCAACACAATAAAAGCCATTTACAACAAACCCACAGCCAGCATAATACTCAGTGGTGCAAAGCTGAAAGTCTTCTTGCTGAATTCAGGAACAAGACAAGGGTGCCCCCATCACCACTTCTATTCAACATAGTATTGGAAGTCCTAGCCACAGACACCAGACAAAAAGAGAAACAAAAGGTATTCAAATTGGAAAGGAAGAAGTAGAACTATCACTATTTTCAGATAACATGATATTCAATATAGAGAACTGTAAAGTCTCCACACAAAAACTACTAGAACTAATAAATGAATTCAGAAAGGTAGCAGGACACAAGATTAATATACAGAAATCTGTTGTAATTCTTTACATTAACCATGAAATATCAAAAAGAAAGTTAAAAAATAATCCCACTTAAATTACATCCAAACAAAAAACAAAAAAACAAAAACAAAAAAACAAACCACCTAGGAATAAACTTAACCAAGGAGGTGAAAGACCTATATGCTGACAACTGTAAAAGGAGATTGAAGATGATTCAAAGAAATTGAAAGATATCCCATGCTCTTGGATTGGAAGAATTAATATTGTTAAAATGGCCATGCTACCCAAAGCAATCTACAGACTTAATGTAATCCCTATCAAAATACCCATGACATTTTTCTCAAGACTAGAACAAATAATACCAAAATTTATGTAGAACCACAAAAGACCCCAAATTGCCAAAACAACCGTGAGGAAGAAGAACAAAGCTGGAAGCATAACCCTTGCAGACTTCAGACAATACTACAAAGCTACAGTAATCAAAACAGCATGGTATTGGCACAAAAACAGACATATAGATCAGTGGAGCAGAAAAGAAAGTGCAGAAATAAACCCATATACCTACGATCAATTAATCTATGACAAAGGAGGCAAGACTATACAATGGAGAAAAGACAGTCTCTTCAACAAATGCTCTTGGGAAATCTGGACACCTACATAAATCAATGAAATTAGAACACTCCCTCACACCATAAACAAAAATAAACTCAGAATGGTTTGAGACCCAAATACAAGACATGATACCATAAAACTCCTAGAAGAGAGCATAGGTAAAACATTCTCTGACATAAATCATAGCAAGATTTTCTTAGATCAGCCTCCCAAGACAAAAGAAATAAAAACAAAAATAAACAAATGGGACCTAGTCAAACTTAAAAGCTTTTGCACAGCAAAGGAAACCATCAGCAAAATGAAAGACAACCTGCAGACTGGAAGAAAACATTTGCAAACAATGCAGCCATCAAGGGATTAATATCCAAACTATACAAACAGCTCATACAACTCAATAAAACAAAGTACCCAATTGAAAAATGGACAGAAGACCTAAATAGACATTTCTCCAAAGAAAACACACAGATTGTCAACAGGCACATGAAAAGCTGCTCAACATCATTAATTATTAGAGAAATGCAAATCAAAATCACAATGAGATATCACTTCACACCAGTCAGAATGGCTATCATCCAAAGGTCTACAAATAATAAAAGCTGGAGAGGGTGTGGAGAAAAGGAAACCCTCCTACATTATTGGTGGGAATGTAAATTGGTGCAGCCACTATGGAAAACAGTATGGAGGTTCCTTAAAAAACTAAAACTCGAGTTACCATATGATCCAGCAATCCCACTCCTGGGTATATGTCTCGAAAAGATGAAAACTCTAATTAGAAAAGGTACATGCACCCTAATGTTCATAGCAGTACTTTTTACGATAGACAAATGGGAACAACCCAAGTGCCCATCAACAGATGATTTTGTTTAAGAGGTGGTCTATATACACAATGGCATATTAATTACTCAGCCATAAAAAGAATGAAATATTGCCATTTGCCGCAACATGGAAGGACCTGGAGAAATCATACTAAGTGAAGTAAGTCAGACAGAGAAAGACAATATTATAGGATATCACTTATATGTGGAATCTAAAAAAGTAATATAAATGAATCTATATACAAAACAGAAACAGACTCAGACATAGAAAACAAATTTATGGTTACCAAAGGGGAAAGGTGGGAGGAGAGATAAATTAGGAGTATGGGATTAACAGACACAAACTACTATAGAGGACATGAAATAGATAAGCAACAAGGATATATGTATATAGCACATGAAACTATAATTTACATCTTGTAATAACCTAAGGAAAATAATCTAAAATATATATATATAAAACTGAATCACTTTGCTGTACACCTGAAACTGACACAATATTATAAATCAACTATACATCAATTAAAAAAAAAGATTCCAGGAAAACTGAAGAGGACAAACAAGATCTCAATAAATACATACCTGCTATATTCTTAAATGAGGAGAGTCAATATTGTAAAGATACAAATTCTCTTCACACTTTAAATTCAATTCAGTATCAATTTAAGTCACACTAGGATATTGAAATTTGGCAATCTAAGTTCACAGTTCAAATGGAAGAGGAAAGTGCCAAAGACTAGATATATCTTGAAAATGAAAAGAACAAGAGAAATGTCCTACTCTGTGAGATCATATACATTCTTTAAAGCTTTGTTAGAGAGTAGATAAATGAAAGAGAGTAGAGTTCAAAACAAATCCATGTATATATGGAAACTCACATATGATGGAGATTGCATTTTAAACCAGTCAGAAAAAGTGGATTATTCAATAAATAGCTTGATTTTATGTGAAGCACGATTGCTTGATATCTATCAATATATAAACAAATAAAGCACAAATATCAATGCAAAAAAACTAAAAAATAACTTGTGAATTAAATCTCACAGTTTATTAAAATAATACCATGACCAAGTAGGCTTTATTTAAAGAAAATAAAGATAATTCAATCCTCAATAGCTATTAATCCTTTTAGCCCATTAACAAGAGAAAAATCACATTATATTACAATACCAGTCTGTGCTGTATATTACTTTATAGAAATAAGTTGATAGGGACTGGCAAATAGAAAATGTAATTAATAAATGAATAAATATATGAATTAAATGTTTAAAGTAATATTTTAAAACTATAAAATTATTAGATTAAAACCCAGTCATAAATTAAGTGAGAAAAGCCTTCTTTAGTAGAGTTACCATTTCTTGAATTCAAAAACATAAATAAAGTAGGAGAACATTTATAGTTTTGATAATCTATGTATGCTTGATCTGATCTTAGAGGATAAATTGACTTTGACAGTTAGAGATAGGATGAATGCTACCACTTGCAGAGGCATATACATATACTTTTAAAATTATATATCTATCTATATGTATATGTATCTGTGTATCTATGAAATAAAGGAGTTTGTCTTTAATGAAGCTAATTTAACTAGGATATCAGATGCAGTTTTGGATGAGGATGCCTTTCCTAATATTCTAGGAATTACATTTATACTTAATCTAAAAGTCAGTCTGTAACTGATCTGTCACCTCTTTACAAGACTTTTGTTTGGTTGATTATTGAAATTATTGGAAGCGATAGTGTGGGCAACTTGCCCCAAAGCCTCAGAAGCTGCTCAATAACTTTATCTCATTTCCTACCAGTCACTGGGTAAACTGTGGGCCACAACCAGTGAAGAAATTTCCAAGCTCCATTCACTTATTATGTATATTTTCTACTAGTCAGACCCTGTGCTAGAAATCTGTGAAACAATGCAATTTGGCAAATCTTAGAAGAAATAGTCAAGGAAAGGTAGAAGAATTTGAGTAATGAGAATAAAAGAGGAAACAAGATTCTGGGAAATATTACAAAATATATGAGATAAGGGATGTGTGTGTGTGTATGTGTTTGTGTCTGTTCCACTCAAATGTATAAGAACATATAATGCATCTGCAATAGATGGATGATGAAATATGAGTAGATAAGAGGAATAAAAGTACAAAAAGAAAGCAGAAGTACAAAAGAAAAAATGTGAGCAAATTCCATCAATATTAGAAAGTCAGATATAAATAAATTCAATCCTGCTCATAGTGACAGAAGAAAATGTAGTTTACTAAATACTCAATATAAAAAATTATATTGCTCTAAAAAGTAGAGTCTCATTAATTAATCAATTAAAAATAAATAATAAAATACAAAAACAAAACAAAAATTATATCAATGCTGGAAAAAATGTAATAAATTCTAGTCACTGCTATTGGCACTCAAAATCAACATTATATTTTCAGGAAGCAATTTGTCAGTATTCATCAAAAGTCATAATATATTTATACTTTTTTAGACCTAGTAAATCTATTTTTCAGAATATAATCTAAGCTATGTAGAAAGTTATATGCCTTGCAGATATTTAATGAAGTATTATTCTAACAACTTAAATAAAATGGCAAGATATAAAGTGTCAGATATTAATGAGAAGAAATATTACATATCCCAAATGTTGACTCTGAAGACAATATAATGGATAATTCTTGTCCTAGAATATACAAAGGTTGAATAGCAAATGGGACATATTCTGTGATTACAGCAATTACAAAGTAGCAAAGGCATAAAGATTAACACGAGGAAATGAAAAAGTAGTTATTTCAGCTCAGGACATTATGATATTATTCTTGCTTTTCTCAATTTCTAATACTATGAAACATGTTTATATCACCCTTATAAAGGAAAAAAATATGTAACAAAACTTGCATATCAGATAATGTGGTTTATGCTTTCCTTTACTGGGAATTTAGGAATATGAAACTCCAGCAAAGTGTACCATTCAGTAAAACATTTCTTCTTAAACCTAAGAGCCTACTGTACTTTGGTGATTGGCTACCTGTTTTTCTTTGCCCTATTTACTATTTTTTGAATTAGTTTTTTCCCCTGTTTGAAAACAACCTCCAAAATCTACAGCCTTACAATGGAGAGATTGATGATCTGGTATTATTGCAAATAAGAAAAAAACAAATTAAGGAAGGAAGAAAGGGAGGAAGGAAGAAAACATTTTTTCTTACTTTTAAATCAATTTGGAGACAATTTTTAAGTAAAGCCATTGCTCCTTATTTGACTTCACCTCTCTATTTGAATTGTTATCCTCATAACATCCTGTTTTTAGCACTAATGTTCATGGCAATTCAAACAGTGGGATAAGGTGGTTGAAGTTGCCTGCAGTCTGAACATTTATTGTTTCTGTTTTCCTGAAAGTGTCTGTTCCAATTACCTTTATTCTGCTTTTCTCTCCTACAATAGAAATAGTATAACACCATATATTTTTCCTTTGTGTCTGCAATAGGAGAAAAGGATATCAGACTTTTATCATCCGGTTCTTAAATTTAACTTCCACAGATGTGACATTTTATTGGGACACAATGCTAACATCATTTTTTAGCATTGACACAGAAAATTAAGACTATAAACTAATTAATTTACCTATATTGAAGAATAGGAAATACATCAGAAATTCATGCAATAATTCTATGATAGTGTTACTGAATTGGTCTACTGAACCCATGGCAGGGTCCTAGCCTGGGGCGAGACCCCAGTCTTGGCCAGGAAGGTACTTTTTCCGATCAAATTCACTCAGCCAGTAGCGAAACCGATGCTGAGACTGGAAGAGCACAAGCTTTATTCAATGGCTGAAGAATGGAGAAGCAGGAACCTAGTTCCCAGATCGACTTCTCAACCCCATTTGGGTGGAGACACCAAATATAGAGGAGGGTCAAGGTAAAAGGGAGGGAACTAGAAAGAGTGGGAGGATATTCATGAGTTTTCTGAAACCAGGGGTGTGGTTTGGACCCTGAACTGATGCACTCTCCTTTTCAGTCCTTGTTTAGGCTTCTCTGGTTGTTGTCATGGCAATTGTCAACTGTCATGGTGCTAGTGGGAGTGTCAGCATGCTGATGCTTTATAATGAGCCTATAATGAGGCTCAAGTTCTACTGGAAGTCAAATCCTCTGCCACCTTGGGCCTAGTTGGTTCTAACCGGTTCCTGTTTTTTTCTCTTTGCAGCTTCCTGCTGAAACTTAGATAAGAGTAATTGGTTTCTATTTGAGTGAGGGGCAGGGGTATGATTCTGGTGCAACAGCCTTGGTAACAATAGTACTGTGAATCTCTGATACCTCCTCTTTCCAAAAGAAAAACATTTTTCCATTTAATATCTATATAAAATGATAGATGGAGCAATAATAGTGGATAATGTGTTTTTTAATAATACTCTGAATGGGAACACGGGAGATCAGCATAGAGTGCCTAAAATTCAGAATGGTGTTAAGACACTTGGGTTCAACTCTAGAAGCTGCAGTTCTGTGTGACCTTAGACCAGATATTTAGTCCTTGTATGTGTTTCACTACCTATTGCTAGCATCCCCTACCCATTGTAAAAATGTTAGTGAATAAAATTATAGCACTGGCAAAGAGATTCTCATCCAAATTAAAGAAATAAGCAAGCCAATATGAATATTCAGCCAGCAAAATTATATTTGTCTAATGTTTGAAACTCCTCCATTTTAAGATTCTGGTTTTGTAGTTAACTTATTTATTCCCAGAATTCTAGTTGCCTGCAAGTCTAGGATATTGCTTTGTGGCACATAGATATATAAAGTTTCTAATCTGGGACTACAAGCATGAAAATGATTAACATTCCTCTAAAGAATTCCAATTAACTAAGCAACATAATTCACGAACAGTGGCACTGTTAAGTTGTGAATTATTAAATATCATATTTAGGATAATTTGGAAAAACTTGTAAAAAATGAAAGTTATTTTTGTCATATTTATAGTACTCTGAGAAAAATTACCACATCCCAAAGCAGATGAATTGGACTTAAATGGTTTAACCAATTTAATCAGAAGTAGTGCTAAAAAAATTAAAAGATGAGACTCTAGCTAATTGATAGAAAAGAGTGATGTCATTTCCAGTTCTCTGTCTTTTAATAGAATTTTTAGCTTAGAGTTTCTTCTTTAATACATTTGTGACATAGAACACAGCTCAAAAAGAAAACTAAATAACATTGTATGGTGTTTTATTTGAACTTTGAATTTTCTTTTCATCTTTTAATAAATATATGCAGGTGACAGGATTATTACCACTGTAACTTGATCAATTAAAAATAAATCAAGATTGTAAACGTGAAAATATTTGTAACATGTTACAAAGTGTTATTATCATCAATATAGAAAACTATTACTAATAAATAAAATTGGGTATGAATGTGGAATTCAAAAAGAATAAATAAAAAAAGAAATACATATATAAAAATAGTCAACTTTAATAATAAAAGATTAAATAAGTGGGCAACATCATATTTTTCCTAACAAATTTGCAAACATAAATAAAAAAAAATTCTTCAAGTTTGGGAAGAGAAACTGTTGGTGGAGTATAATTCAGCAAATTATTTCTAAAGATTTTGTCTTGAAGGTATCTTTTTCTAAAATCCAATTTCAATTTGCAGCATTTGCTCTAAGGGAGTAATTAGAAGTATGCTTTAAAAAAAGTTTTTCTTCATATGTTTACATAGGTATTCTTCACAATTTTTCTTTCTGTGACTAGAAGATGGGCATTCCCTGCATTTTTGTCTCTCTTTAATTTAAACATTGAAAGGCCTATAGAGTTTGAAGACTCCAAGCATATGTTCATAATTATGAAATTCTTGTGAGATTATTTATTATGAAACAGTTTTCCTGGATAGTGGGAGAATGGAAGGGATGTGAATTTCTCCTCATTCTGAAATCCTCACAAGGACTTCAATGGGGTCATTGCTTCTGTTTTGAGTTCACTGTTGTAGAGTTTCTTTGATTAGTGTTTTATAAGCTTATGAAAGGAAATAGAAACCATTAAAAAGTGTTTATTTGTTATTATGATTTATGTTAACGTTCAACTCCTGTGGAAGAACATGGCATTTCTGTTTTTAATCTTAAGGAAAATTTATAATGTGTCATTTCAATCCCTTGTGTTAGCCAATGAAAAAATAGATATAATCGTTAAACAGTATAACTTTCACTACTTAAATTTAGCTATAACATATGGCTACTTTAATAGGAACAAAACAATATCTACCCACTCACACTGGAGTTATGACAGGTGTAATACCTACACGCTTCCTGAGCATTTGCCTTTGCTTGTTTAAAATATTCTTGCTAATGGTTTCTTCTTGGGATGGGAAGTTTTTATTTGATTTTTTCATGAGTAGTCTTTTTATAGTGAAAGGAGGTAGGAAATTATTGAAATTCCAGAAAAACAGAGAAGCATGTGAATAAAAGGAATATAGAAATTTATATTTGGAGAGGAATTCAAACTTTCTATAACTTAATGGCATATTCTGTTTTTTTTTCTATATGTGTTACTGGTTTCTTTGTACATAAGATGAAACTGTTCCTTGAACAATTGTCTTCTCTGATTGAGATATTGTCTCTAATCTAAGACTCAAGTATTTGACCTCCACTCTGATTCCATCCAGCCTGAATACTAAATCAACAAGTAATAATTTGAAAGCTATAGAATACCATCATCTCACACTCCACATGTTTAAAACTAAGCCCATCTTTTCCTTTCATGTTCATTTGACTTTATATTTCTAATTGTTAAAGTCATTTTCTTCAGAGTAATACATGTCTATGATTAAAGTGTCAAAGAATACTAAAGAGGTTAAATTTTTCAGGGTCTTTCTGCTCTCACAGAACCACTTTCTAATATTTTTATATGTCTTATCATTTGCATTCATATTTCTAACTGTTAGGCTGTTTCAGTGATGCATTTTTATATCGACTGGCACTCTAATATGGTAGCTGAGGATTTGCCATTCTTATACCATACTCCTATTTCTGCTCCTTCCATCTTTCCTTTATAATTACATTATAATTTAGGTTAACTCAACAGTCAATGTTTATATTGCTATGAGACTGTGTTATTCACGATTGAATCAGACAGTGTACTATAATTGCATTTCCTATCTCATGGAACTTTTTCCTGTTGATGATAATTTCTTAAGATTTTCTCTTTCTTAGTTTTCTATGTAATATCACTATTTCCCCGTATGCTCCAGTATATACGTTAAATAACTGGAAAATGCACGAGCACATCAGTCTTGGTTTTTCTCTCCCTTCCTTCCTTCCTTCCCTTTCTCCCTCCCTCCCCCTTCCTTGCTTCCTTCCTGCCTTCCTTCCTTCCTGCCTTCCTGCCCTGCTGCCTTCCTGCCCTCCTTCCTTCTGTTTTTCTCCTCCTCCTCTCTCTTTTCCCTCTCCTTCTTCTTCCTCCTCCTTTTATTTCTTGGAGTACTTCTTTCAGCTCAAATCAGAATTTGTTGCTTATTGACAAAGGATTAATCTCCAAAATTTACAAGCAGCACATGCAGCTCAATATCCAAAAAAAAACACAACCCAATCCAAAAATGAGCAGAAGACCTAAGTAGACATTTCTCCAAAGAAGATATGCAGATTGCCAACAAACACATGAAAGGATGCTCAACATCACTAATCATTAGAGAAATGCAAATCAAAACTACAATGAGGCATCACCTCATACCAGTCAGAATGGCTATCATCAAAAAATCTACAAACAATAAATGCTGGAGAAGGTGTGCAGAAAAGGGAACCCTCCTGCACTGTTGGTGGGAATGTAAATTGATATAGCCACTATGGAGAACAGTATGGAAGCTCCTTAAAAAACTAAAAATAGAACTACCATACAACCCAGCAATCCCACTGCTGGGCATATACCCTGAGAAAACCATAATTCAAAAAGAGTCATGTACCACAATGTTCATTGCAGCTCTATTTACAATAGCCAGGACATGGAAGCAACCTAAGTGTCCATCGACAGATGAATGGATAAAGAAGATGTGTCACATATATACAATGGAATGTTACTCAGCCATAAACAGAAACGAAATTGAGTTATTTGTAGTGAGGTGGATGGACCTAGAGTCTGTCATACAGAGTGAAGTAAGTCAGAAAGAGAAAAACAAATGTCGTATGCTAACACATATATATGGAATCTAAAAAGAAAAAAAAAAAAAGGTTCTGAAGAAACTAGGGGCAGGACAGGAATAAAGACGCAGATGTAGAGATTGGACTTGAGGACACGGGGAGGGGGAAGGGTAAGCTCGGATGAAGTGAGAGAGTGGCATGGACATATATACACTACCAAATGTAAAATAGATAGCTAGTGGGAAGCAGCTGCATAGCACAGGGAGATCAGCTCAGTGCTTTGTGACCCCCTAGAGGGGTGGGATAGGGAGGGTGGGAGGGAGACACAAGAGGGAGGAGATACAGGGATATATGTATATGTATAGCTGATTCACTTTGTTATAAAGCAGAAACTAACACACCATTGTAAAGCAATTATACTCCAATAAAGATGTTTAAAAAAAAAAAAGAAGAATTTGTTGCTTTTCTGGGCCAGAAAACAAATTTTGCCCTTGACCGCTCTTTGTTTTTCGTTTAGATCAACCGTAGCACATCTTCTAGTCATTTCCTAAGAAAAATCATCGTGGTAAGTAAATTGTTTTACCTTGAATATCTGAAAATGACCTTTTTTCTGCTCTCACACATGATTAATAGTTGAGAAATCATTTCCCTTCTGTATTTTGAAAACTTTACCTCACTGATCCTTGGCTCCCATAAGTTGATACTAAAAAGTGTAAATCTCACTCCAGCTTAGGAGTCCTAGCTATGTGCCTCTCAGAATTTCTGTATTTCAAATACCCTCACTTTTAATTAGAATTTCCTGCCTCTGCTTGAAGATGGCTCTACTTTCCCTCCTCAGCTATTTGCCATTCTTCCAACTATTCTCTCTGTTTCAAAACTCTGTTGAAATGTTTATTGTAATGAGTAGACAGACTTCATTGTTTGATTATTGACTGCTGACAGCTTTTAAACCTCATCCCTTCCTATACCTCTTGTATCCCATATCTCGGCAAACTGAAAGAAAGCCTGGGTGCTCCCTCTTCTGGTATCAGCAGTTGATTCACACCTCGCAAGTCTCTGCCCATGTGTGTGAGAACTCTCCATCTGTTTCCACATCCTAACCCCAGTAAAAACCCAGGCCAGTCTCCTTTCCTTACTCTCTCAAGCCATTTCAGACGTGCTTGGGAGGCCTACCCTGATCTCCCCAGAGACTTCAGTTCTGTAAGCAGTAAATCTTTTCATTCCTTCTTGGTGAGTGTGTAGTGTCATCAGTCTCAACATCCAAACCAAACCTTGGGTAGGGAACCTCCTGCTTTTGCAGAATGACCATAACATTTACTACTGTCTTCTGTCCCACCCTCTTTGTCTTTATATGTTATTAACTTTTAAATTCTTCGCTGCATTTTAGTGGTAATCTTGGGGAGAAATCTCACCATCATTTCCTTTAACACACAAACTTAATCCTTAAAGTCATGCTTGACTCTTAATTATCCTTTCTTCCCTATATCCAAGCTTTGTTGACTTTTTCTTTCATAGTGTCTCTATGGTGTTAAGTCGCTTCTCCGCTGATACTTTGAATATCCTGATTTGTTTGTTTATTAACACAATTTAAAAATGGAATTCTTTCTGCCTCAGCTTCAGCTGAGGTCCAAAGGCTAAAAACAAACCTATAGGTGGTATCTTCACTCATATTCTTAAGTGAGTTACAAGGACAATTATGCAGGATTTTCAGTGGAGATGGTTCAAACGCTAGTTTTAATCATATAAGAGGATATAAAAGGGCTGATTTTGAAGTGGTGGTTCTGGTGTCAATTTGAAATGGACCCCATCCAGGTGGACTTCATGCAGCAGCCCTGAGGTGTGAATGGAGGGAGGCCTGCAGAGTGCTACAGGATGCAGGAGCTGAGGGGGGGGCAGGTAGCAGCTGGCTGGTGGAATGGCTTTGCCCTCATTTAGGGAGTAGCAGTTACTTGTTCTCAGTAGGAGGGTCTTTGAGAAACCTATGAAAGCACAACATGATACAAACAGTCAGTTCTGAATACCTGCCAGAGTATACTAACTTTAGAATATGACTGTTCTAGCAAGTAAAACCATCTGTATACCTTATGTCTCTTCCAGCTGGCCAGTTTTACAACTTGCCAGCATTTTGCAGGGTCTTTTAAAATGGCTCCTATGCTAGCTCCTTGATACAAGGACCACATTCGATCCACAGGAAATACACACTTCTGAGGAGCCTCCAGTAGGGTAGTGGCTTGATCTGGCAGGGGTCACTTCTGTGAATTCTACTGCTACGCAGGTAATCCAGTCAGAGCCTTTCATTTTCATTACTCTCCAACACTGAATTGAAAACCAGCCCCTATGCCCCATCAAACTCCATGGGATACATATCAAGCTGTCAGAGCGATGCCATACAGCCTCTCTTCCTTGGCATGAAGTGTGAGGGAAGAGCTCCCTCCCCATGATAGGGGAGAGAAAATGCTTAAGCACTCCAAATTATTTCACAAAATAACTCCCTTGCTTGGTGCCTAAAATGTCTTTCTGCTGAGGTAGCCTGGCCTCTGTTAGGAAGCTTTCCTTTATTGGGTATGATTTTAAGTGATCCTTAGGCCACTTCTTCAACCTCAACCATTTTATACTTTTGAGATGAATGTTAGGCTGATGCTCACACTAGTTTTTGAGATACCTCCTTGGCATTTTTTTGCATAATGGTCTACTCTCTCACTTGGAAACCTGGGGGTGCTTGCTACATCCTCAGCTTTTGGGACTTAATTGAAACTAATTAGAAACAGTCCAATTTCAACATTGTGTTGCATTTTTAACTGATTGATTTATCTATTCTCTGACTTTCAGCTTAGAAACAAGTTCATAAACTTAAAAGTGATGAGAAAGAGGGGGAAAAAACCCAGTAGAGATAGAAAACTTGAGTTACAAATGAGGCTAATACAAAAAATGTATTCCATAAAAAACCTGTAGTCACTATAGATGAGCCAGACATAGCTCTGAGCCTTATAATAATCAACATCGTGGCATTTATTTTACTTATTTAATTTTCTGTCTCCTTTAAATAGATTATAAACTCTATAATTGTAGGTTTTTGTTCTTGTTTTTGTTTTGTTTTTACTCATGTTTTTTATTTTCCACTGATATTAGCTCCAGCCCCTGAAACCTTAGTGCTAGTTAAGTTTAACTAGAGCAAGGTTTCTTAATGGCAGCACTATTAACATTTTCGAAGATAATTCTTATTTTTGGGAGATCATGTGCATTGTAGGATGTTTAGCCTTATCCCTTCTCTATACTCACTAGATTCTTGTAATATTCCTCCTAATGTGATAACCAAAAATGTCCCCAGGCATTGCCATGTATCTCCTCTGGGGCTGAACCATCCTGATTGAGAACCACAGAACTAAAACTGTACATTGCCTTATTATTATGCACACTATTGAATATAAGATGCACATTTCTTACTGACTTAAATTGAAAAGTTGAAAGACAAAAGCAAAAACCTAGGTTTTACAATGCCTCTTTATCTTGTAAAAGAGACAATTCATCTTTCTTCTCACACTTAGACATTCAAATCAGTTCTCCTGGTACGACAGAAAAATACAGCCTGTAATCATGTGCTTTAACTTCTCAGTTATGAAACCAAATGTGGTAGAATAAGCCATGTCTTTTAGCACTCACCATGTTATCAATGGTGTATTAATTAAGCGTTGCTGTCTTTTGACTCAGATTTAGAGGATGTAATAGAAATATAAATCATACACCACATTGTGATTACTTATTTGCCTGTTTATGTCAATTGGACTGAAAACTTCTTGGGGGCAAAAAACAAAAAACAAACAAACAGGAAAAAACCCCCACACTTCACTCATCTTTGTTCCTAGAGATTAAAACTTGCCTTATTTATAACCAATATTAAGTGCTCAGTAAATGCTCTTGAATGAAACAGTAAAACAATTAATAGCATAAATTTTAATGTATTTATTTTTCTTACACACTAGATAAGTAAAAGCATACTAAAAATTTCTACTGACTTAGTGATTTAGTGATCTAGTGATATTGACAGTGATTTAGTTATGTAAATCGAAATCTTATATTTCAGTAAGACTTAATAAAATATGGAGACCCTACCATACATATGAGCTGGGTTAGACTTGAGGCTAATTGAAAAGTGTGCTGAAGTATTGTCCATCTCTAAACTAATTTTAAATGGCCAGTTTGTGACTGTGAAGCGATTTTCATGTTATACGATTTTGTAACACAAACTAGAACAGCTGTTCTTAGTCTTTAGTGAGCATAGTTATCATTGGGAGAGTTACAGTGAAACATTATTTGATACTTTTGTATGTGCAATCATAAGCAAATTTGTAAAGTACATTTTAGATTTCCAAGATCAATTTTAATATCCTTTCTCCAACTCCTTGCTCTACTGACCTTTGTTCCATTCATCATTTTATCACATTGTTTCCTTATTTGTTGAGGCCTTTTCTCCTCTATCCTTCCCTTCCTATACCCATTCCCATGGGTGCTTTTTCCTCCATTAGTATTATACCAATTTCAAAACTTATATTCCATCTTCTAATCCAATGGCTTTTCAAATGTCCAAACCAAAGTTTTAGAAGAAATATAGGTAGAGATGTCCTTGTTGAGGTCCTGAGACACATTTTGGAACATCTAAGTTCCCATGAAGGAGCACTTAAAAATTACTTCTCTGGGATACCACATTTAGCTATTGCTAACTAGTTGACATTTGAGAAAGAATGTCACAATGTCATTTACATTAGGTTGGCATAAATGCTACATTTTGAAGTATTATTTCGTCTGTGATATATGCTTTTGAATAGAAAAATATTTTTATTGAAGTACAGTTGATTTAGAATGTGTTAATTTCTGCTGTACAGCAAAGTGATTAAGTTACACATATCTATACATTCTTTTTTTAAATAGTCTTTTCCACTGTGGTTTATCATAGGATACTGAATATAGTTCTCTGTGCTCTATAGTAGGACCATGTTGTTTATCCATTCTATACATAAAAGCTTACATCTGCTAACCCCAGCCTCCCACTCCATCCCTCTCCCAACTTCCTCTCCCTTGGCAACCACAAGTCTGTTCTCTCTGTCTATGAGTCTGTTTCTGTTTTGTAGATAGGTTCATTTGTGTCATATTTTAGATTCCACATTATAAGTGATATCATGTGGTATCTGTCTTTCTCTTTCTGACTTACTTCACTTAGTATGATAATCTCTAGTTGCATCCATGTTGCTGCAAATGGCATTATTTCCTTCCTTTTTATGGCTTGGTAGTATTCCATTGTATATATGTACCACATCTTCTTGATTCACTCATTTATCAATGGGCATTTAGGTTGTTTCCATGTCTTGGCTATTGTGAATAGTGCTGCTATAAATACAGGGTGCATGTATCTTTTTGGATTAGAGTTTTGTCTGGATATATGCCCAGGAGTGGGAATGCTGGATCATTTGGTAATTCTATTTTTAGTTTTCTGAGGAACCTCCATACTGTTTTCCATAGTGGCTGTACCAACTTACATTCCCACCAACAGTGGAGGAGGGTTCCCTTTTTTCCACATCCTCTCCAGCATTTGTTATTTGTAGAGGTTTTTTTTTTTTTAATTTATTTATTTTATTTATTATTTTTCACTGTGTTGGGTCTTCGTTGCTGCACGCGGGCTTTCTCTAGTTGCGGCGAGTGGGGGCTACTCTTCGTTGTGGTGTGCAGGCTTCTCATTGCAGTGGCTTCTCTTGTTATGGAGCACGGGCTCTAGGCACCCATGCTTCAGTAGTTGTGGCACGCGGGCTCAGTAGTTGTGGCTCATGGGCTCTAGAGTGCAGGCTCAGTAGCTGTGGCACACAGGCTTAGTTGCTCTGTGGCATGTGGGATCTTCCCGGACCAGGGATAGAACCCGTGTCCCCTGCACTGGCAGGCGGATTCTTAACCACTGTGCCACCAGGGAAGCCCTGTAGAGGTTTTAATGATGTCCATTCTGACCAGTGTGAGGTGATACCTCATTGTAGTTTTGATTTGCATTTCTCTAATAATTAGTGATTTTGAGCATCTTTTCATGTGCCTATTGGCCATTTGTATTTGTTCTTTGGAGAAATGGCTATTTAGGTCTTCTGCCCATTTTAGAAAAATACTTTTAATTTTGTACTAAATTGAAGATTCAGTGGTAGAATTTAAGACATCAGTAAAAGTCTTTTAATATGGTAGACAAATATTCAGCTAAGGGCTTTTAGAGTTCGTTATAATACTTAACAGCCTAACTCCCATTCTGCTTTTTTTTAAGAACAATCTCAGTCATATGTTTAAAAATTAGAGTAAATAATATTAGAGTAAATATTCACTCAATATTAGGGAACAGGAGATTTAAGAAGAGCAAAAATCCTGCTAAATACTTTGTTTGAAATTTCTTCCTAATTTCCCGCTTGGACCTTCACATTATATACAACTTCCCAGTATTACCTTATCTTTTGTATTTCTAGAATTATTGTTTCAGGGAAGAATAGGACAAATTGTTAAAAATAGCATACTTCGCAACTCATTGATAAATTAGAGTGTGGGTAGACATTAACTGGACATGTGGTAATGGGCAAATGGAAAGTCATATTATTTAAAAACTCAGGAATTTTGTAGTACATATTAGAACAATGACCTACTAGCAAGCAAAGAGGCAAAAGTTTAAGTTCAACTGATGCACTCTAAAAAAATTACAGTATGAAAAATTGCTTCTTCATATAAAAATTAGTGGTGATGATTTTACTTTTTGGTTACTAACAAGATATCAGTTATGAAGCATTACTATCTTCTGGTAAAATAGCTAGATTTTGAGGTGGCAATTAATTTGTGTAATTCTAAAAACAGGAAATATTCTTTATATATGTACATATGTATTATATATGCCTTATATATATACATAATAAACATTATATGCTATCATAGGCACTTAACAGACTTTATACACAGTAAATACCATATTTCATATAAATATCCCAAAGAAGTATACATTAAATTTTTTTTCTGAGTAGATCAATAAAATTTTGGAAATAGAATAAATATCCAATATCATTAAGTGTTCTGTCTTATTTTATAGCAGATGACATTAAGATCCAGAAAGGTAAAATGATTATGGAAGGTCAAATACTGGCTAATGGAAGAGCTGGGATGAGAGACCCAGGTCCACAAACTCCCAGCCCCCAGTTTGTTCTTCATTTCCATGTGCCAAATAAAATATTATTGGTTATACATAGATTATGTCTACATTTGGATAGGCTTTAGGTTGTTTCTGAATTGAAAGAAAATTTCTCAATTAAGCTTCTTGATTTAATTTTGGATACATAAATGCTTGCTGTGAATTTGGACACATTCCTGGCTTCAGACAAATCCATAAACCCAATGAAACCAGGGCTTTAATCAAGAGAATAAATGGAAACTTTGAAATGCTAAACAATGAAATTGAACTGATAGAATTTCACCCATTTCTTTTTCTTTTTCTCTTTACTATGTAACTTTGAACTGATTTGAAATCCCCTGGAGTGCTAACTTCAGCTGAAGAGTTCAATAGGATGTAAAACCCCCAACTTCACAGAAATGTGAAATGTAACACTCTTCTACCTTGAAAAGTAATTTGATCACTGTCTTTTTTTTTTTTTTTTTTTTTTAAACATCTTTATTGAAGTATAATTGCCTTACAATAGTGTGTTAGCTTCTGCTTTATAACAAAGTGAATCAGTTATACATATACAATATGTTCCCATTTCTCTTCCCTCTTGCATCTCCCTCCCTCCGACCCTCCCCATCCCACCCCTCTAGGTGGTCACAAAGCACCGAGCTGATCTCCCTGTGATCACTGTCTTTTAAATCTCATGTGTTCTGTTTCTATCTGTGACTTTTCATTTAAGTATGCTTTTAATTTTGTACGTTAAAGCAAATATATAAACAAATAAAGAACAAAGAGAGTCTGTTGGAAAGGCAGGCATATCTTTTGCTATTTAAGAGAATGACAAAGGGTTGTCTTTGATTTTTTAAAAAGGCAAATAGATTATGCAAAAGAAAAAGTAAATAACCTGACCTATTTGTAGTCTAGAGATTTTTGTTTCATTAACATTGCAATATGAAGAAATTATTAGTACAAGACTACAGTTCATCAATGGTAAGGAGTTGAGACACCTATTTTGAAAGAAGCTCAGAGAACACTATAAATCACTATGGAAATCACTTTTAGACTTTTTTGTTTAAGTCAGAGACACTTGACAAAAAGCATCTCTGAAAACTAAGACAAATGGACATTTTTTAGAAACTACATTTCAAACCAGAGAAGGAATATACCTAGTTTGCTCATAGCATATACATTTTGCAATGGGTACTCTGAAGCTAGAAGAAAAGGGAAACACACAAAGGAACAACTTCAAAAGAATGAGCCAGAGCAATGATTCATATGTATTTAGCATTCTACATGTTTGAGTGTTTGTTGGTGTTATTCCCTATGACGCATTTTTATTAAGTAAGGTACAAGAGAGAAAGAAAAGAAGAATTCAGAGATTTGGGTGGAAGGATAGAAAATATTCTTGAATTCACTACTGCTAGAATATCATTTTTGCTGGAAAATTCTTCTCAACTTAACTCCCTCTGATTTGCGACCTCATTCCTACCTCAGCAACTCTCTACTCTCCTCAACGTCCCCATCCAACCTCTGAATGTTGGTGTTAGCATAATATTACTCCTATCTCTAGAGAATGTCACAGCCACCTGCTGAAGACTGTCTCAGGGCACCATCTCCACTTCAGAATCTCTTTACTTTCCTCCACTAAGTTATTATCATTTTTTCTTATCTCTAAGGAAGAATACTCCTCCTCCTTTCTAAACCTAATTCATCCACATCTCTCTGCTACCTCCTTAAGGAATTTCTTTCACTAATTATGTACTCCCATATATTCATGTGTAATATCTTCTCTTTAAATTTTTCCCCTGAGTAAAGACGATTCAAGCTACTATGCTGCTTCTCCTTTTTCCTCCATCATCAAAATGAATAATAATAAAAAATTTTAGTCACTGCCTATTCACTCACTGACCACTAACTTTTTAATACTTTAAATTTTATATATCTCCCTCATTTATCTCATGTACTTTTATTAAATCAAATATCCATTTTGTAAAGATGCAGATGTAGAGAATGGACTTGAGGACACGGGGAGGGGGAAGGGTAAGCTGGGACGAAGTGAGAGAGTGGCATGGACATATATACACTACCAAACGTAAAATAGATAGCTAGTGGGAAGCAGCCACATAGCACAGGGAGATCAGCTCGGTGCTTTGTGACCACCTAGAGAGGTGGGATAGGGAGGGTGGGAGGGAGATGCAAGAGGGAGGAGATATGGGGATATATGTATATGTATAGCTGATTCACTTTGATATAAAGCAGAAACTAACACACCATTGTAAAGCAATTATACTCTAATAAAGATGTTAAAAAAAAAAACAAATATCCACTTTGTTTGGAAAAACTGTAAATATGTATATGTAGATTTGATCTCTCGTTCTTGGCTGCAAGGAGTAGATAGCCATTGGGCCCAATTTAAGCAAACAAAGCAATTTAATGTAAGAATATTGGGTCAGACAAAGGGAAGACTATGACTATGAACATGATTCAAAAAGCAAGCAGGAATAAAGGTTTTTAACTTAATTAAAAAAAGACAACTAGCCCAATTAAAAAGATGGGCAAATAATTTGAAAAGGCATTTCTCCAAAGAATATATATGAATAACCAATAACCAAATGAACAGCTTCTCAACATCATTAGTCATTAGAAATGTAAAGCAAAATCCTGAAGAAACTTCTTTATATGCACTAGGATAGCTGTAATAAAAATGATACATAATAGCAAGTGCTAGTAAGAATGTGTTGAAATTGGAATGTTCATACACTGTTAGAGAGAAGGTAAAATGGTGCAACTACTTTGGAAAATAGTTTGACAGTTCCTCAAAATGTTAAACATGGAGTTACAATATGTCTCAGCAATTCCAGTTTTAGATATATAGCCAAGAGAAGTGAAATAATGTGTCCACACCAAAGTGTATGCACAAATATTCATAGCAATGGTATTTGTAATATCCAAAAAGTAGAAACAATCCAAATGTCCATTAACTGATAAATGAATAAACAAAATGTGGTATATCCATAAAATTATTCAGCAATAAAAAGGAGTGAAGTACTGATACATACCATAATATGGATGAACTTTGAAAACACTATACTAAGTGAAACAAGCTGCTCACATAAGACTGCATATTATGTGATTCCATTTATACGAATGTCCAAAATAGGAAAATTTATAGAGACAGAAAGTGGATAGGTGGTTGCCTGGAGGGAGGTGGGTTGACTGCTAATGGGTACAAGGTTTCTTTTGGGATGATGAAAATGTTGCAAAATTAGATCATGGTGTTTACAAACTCTGAATATACTAAAACCTACTGAACTGTATACTTTAAATGGGTGAATTACTATATTGTGTGCATTGTATTTCAATAAAGCTGTTTTTAGTTAATCAGGGACCATGGAAAGCCAGCCAGAATAAGACATAGCCAGCTCTGGCCACAGGACCAATCAAGCTTTCATGCTGCCACTGGTCCTGTCACTCTGCCACCAGTGGGAACAGATACTGGGTGCTTACACTGATGACATGAGACCAACGGTCCTAGCTTCTTTGTGTAAGCCACTCAGACTCACGCTCTGAGTGGGAGCATCTGATTGCTCAAATTTAAGACATGTCTTTGAGGCCTAGAGTCAAGAACCTGGGGGAACAAGTACCTGGCCTTTTATGTAAAACAAAAACGATGTCTACCTCCCTAAATATAGACAGGGAGTTCAAATGCTCAGCAGCCATAAAATGACAAATATTACCTACAGTCTCTCCAGAAAGCTTTGAATACGCTTTCTGTAGGGCCAGATGGATAACTACGTATCCTGCCTGAACCTGAATTTTAGGATACTCAATACTGAAGCCCTCCAACCAGTAAGATTCCTGAATTCTCCCCTAACTTCTATAATGGAGGCTTTATCCTCCCAGTTACTGAAAAGAAGTTAGAGTTCTCTTTGATTCCTCATTTCTCATTACTCCGCTTCCTCAGTGAGTGGCAAAGTTTTAAACTTGTATTATACTCCCCTCACTTTTTATAAAAATTATCATTACTGCTACTTCTAATTACTTTAAAACCCTGTGTTATGACATTCAGTTTATTTTAGTAACATTCTAACAGGATTTTTCATCTCTTCTAACACAAATCTACTCCACACACCACTGCCAGATCAATTTTCTCAAAGACCACATCAAGATACTATCCTGTTCAAGAACCTTCAATGGTGACACATGATTTCCATGTTAACAAACAGTGATTGGTATTCAGGGCCCTTAAAAGTTTACTGTCTTTTTTTCCAGAATACTTCCTCAGTTTTCTCATTCATATTAACAAAAGTTTGCTCTTCTCTCATTTAAAGTATACAATTCATTGGTTTCTGGTATACTCAACTATAATTTTGAAAAAGTATTTTATAAGTAGATGAACTTAAAAAGATAGAAAAATTCACATCATTCCTAAAATGCTGCAAATTTAATAATTTTTTACTAGAAAAGCTAAAATTTAAGTAGGTTTAAATTTAAATTAAAGAAACTGGTTACAATTTCTTAAAATGGCAAAAGGTATCTCCCCAATCCCTTAAAAATATCTGAACAGACATTTAATTATTTAACAGGTGATAAATTTTAGGAGAAATGTTATTAGATAGAAGCTATAGGAAAAATGATCTCAAATAAATGAGCTTTAGGCAACCTATTCTAAAAACGTCTTTTTTATTATAAACCTCTCCCATAAAATGGATTTAATATCATTCCTTTTTACTTTTTGGTTTTGGTTTCTTTCAACTTCACTAAAGTGTAATTAAATTTCACTAAACGTCACATTTTTAAAGTGTACAATTTGATCAGTTTGGACATATGTATACAAATCTGAGAAACCATCGGAATAGGATAACAAACATTTCCTTGTACCACTTTGTAACCCATCTCTCCCGCACCCCCATATCTGACCTGATTTCTGTCACTATAGATTAATTTATTCTTTAGAATTTTATATGAATGGAATTATAAAATTTGTATTATTTTCTTACTTTTTTTTTTTTTTGGCCTGGCTTCTTTCATCTAACATAATGATTTTTTGATTTATTCAATAGCATGAATTAATAGCTCCTTATTATTGCTAACCAGTATTTCATTAAATGGCTATATCACAGTTTGTTTACCCATTCGTGTATGTTAGACATTTGGATTATTTATGGTTTTTGTCTACTTAAAATAAAGCCGTTAAGAGCATTTTTGACCTAGTCTTTGTGTGGTTGTATATTTTTGTTTCTCTTGGGTAAATACCTAGGAGTAGAATGTCTGAATCGTTATTAAGTGTATGTTTAAATTTTTGAGAAACTTCCAACTCTTTTACAAAGTAGTTATATGATTTTATATTCCCACCAGCTATGTATGAGAGTCCTAGTTGCCCATATCCTTCCCTTTTCTGTTTTAATTTTGTTTAATTTTCCCATTCTGATGGGTGTGGTGTTGTATCTCAATGTGGTTTGAATTCTTACCCTTAAAGACTAGTGATGCTGTACGTTATGTGTCTACAGGCCATCTGCATATTTTCTCTTTTGAAATAACTACTAAACTCTTCTGCTCATTTTTTTAAAAAATTTCATTGTTTATCTTATTATTATTGAATTGTAAGCATTCTTTTTATCTTTCTCTGATATGTATTGTGAATATTTTCTCTCAGTTTGTGGTTTGCCATTTCATTTTCTTAATTGTTTCTTTAGAAGAGTGAGTTTTAAATTTTAATGAATTTTAATTTATCATTTTTAATAAATTTATGGTTCATTGTTTTGTGTTCTATCTAAGATCTTTGATCACCTGAAGTTTGCAAAGATTTTCCTTTATGTTTTCCTCTAGGAGAATTACAGCCGTAGGTTTCACATTTAGGTCTGTGATCCATTTTGAATAAATTTTTGCATATAGAGCATGATAAGGGTCACCCTCTATTTTTTCCATATTGATAGAACAGCATTTTGAATTGCCTAGAAGGCAATATTCCATAGATATGTATGTCACTTTTCTCAAGTTCCACACTGTCTCGGTTAGTATACTTTTAGAATATGTCTTGAAATCAGATATAGTAAGGCCTTTTACTTTATTCCTTTAAAAAATTGCTTTAGATATTTTAGGTTCTTTGCATTTCCATGTAAAATTAAAAATCAACTTGTCAAATTCTACAAAAAAAGCCTGCTACAGTTTTGACTGTATCCCTCTTAGTTTAATCACCATAAAATTATGCCCCTTATTGTTATTTTTCTTATCTTATAATCTTCTGGGATTTGATATTTGGAAAACAGGAGTTCACTGATTGAATAACTGGGGGAAGACCACTCCACCTGCCACAGGTATACCATGTGATATTGTACCAGATGAGGCCTTTTGGCCTGACATAGAACACTGATTTCAGTGCTTTGTAGTTGTAATAATAATGATGACAACATTTATACACTCACAAAATGGAGAGACCAGTCATGACTTGATAATACTGAAACTTCTGCTGGTCACCAATATTGGCTTGACCTCTGGAAATATTCTGGCATAGCTGTTGGAGTCTGTGACTTGCCTCCCTATATTCTGTTCCTAACTTAGATCTTCTTTTCCAAGTTTCTTTTATAGCTTGCTGAAATTTTACATCCTGGAATAAACTTTTAAAATTAAATTAATTGTAATTTATTTCAGCATCGCCCTATATCATCTATTCTTAATTGTTTTGGAGTGACTGATTTCTGACGGGATGATATTCAGCTTTGAGTCACATATCTCCTATATTGTATGCTTCATTGGAACATTATCAGTAGGTGCATCTGTATCTTCTGGAAAGTTCCTGATAGAGTTATAGCATGCATCTAATAGAAATTTACACTAAGGCATATAGAGTGAGAATTTTTTTAGAATGCTTTTGTATCTTAATTATTATAATTTTTTGCTTTGCCCAAGAATCAAGCTCACTATCAAATAATGTGCTTGTGTAAGTTTATTAATTAGTACATGTGAAGCCCCATAATGTTTAGAGAGGAAAATTTTTGTCATAATCTTTACAATCTCAATTTCTACATTAATTTCTTTCAAAAAGTTTTTTGTTGGGTTTGGACAGTCTGAGATACTATGATCATTAAGAATAGTACACTTGCTCATTAAAGAGAACCAGAGTGAGAGTACCTTTCCTTAATGCATTTTTAAAGAAACCAAACACATTAGATACATTTATAACTTGTGTCATTTCATACACAAAGCAAACCTCAATTTGTGTAGAAAAGAGTATGACATTAACATTTTAAAGGACAGACTGTTTCTTACTCATGTTCATGTTAGCTGCCTGGCCTAGTGCCTCCCAATTTCCATATTACTTATTTGTGTCTTCTGTATAATTTCAGTATAATCTACAAAATCTTCAAAATGTCTGCTGATTACATTTTTCATTGTGAAATGAGACTTATAAAAGATATTTTATAGAAGATATTTTATGGGAAAAATTATTTTGGCATTCTTTCTTACGTGACGTTGGTGATGGTGCACAACTTCATTGTCATGGCAACAAAATATACATGAGAGATTATTTTAATTATTACATATGCTCAATTTGAATGCTTAATTTTTAATGGGGAAGGCAGAACTACAGTTTTCTTGGTGGTAGAGCCCCGAATTGCCTCAATTACTCATCAACTGAGAGAACTGAGAATGGGTTATGATCTGCATTTGTGCTGCTCTTATAGTAGAACAATGTGATAGGCTGCCATGGTATATGAGGATGAGAACAGGATTCCCTGATCTGAAGACAGTTACTTCAGGTTTCTGTAGGTTGTCTGTACTCATGCTGGATGAAACTGGGTAGGGCATGGACAGCAATCGTTAAATGTTCTGACCTGACTTTGAGACTACCTAGTTTTCATGGGTTGGATTCTAGTTCTCTATCTTCCATATGTTTTTATCTATTATTTAGTTTTCCTTTGCCTTTTTAATTTTTTTCCTGCATCATACTTAAATATATTAATTTACTGTTTCTTATTTAAAGTTCACTTCCAATGTTTTATTTTTTTCCTTTTTAAGCCATTTTATCTTATTTTCCTTACATAATACTATTTTTTCTTATCTTGAATTTTCCTGATTAACTCAGAAACTTTCCTCTGTATTATCATAATTTTAACCCATGATGATGTGCTGATCCTACTTTTTGATTGTTACTTTGAAATCCAGTAGGACATTGTAGACCAGCTAATGCTTTGTCACTGGGGATGCAGGTGCACAGACTCAGCTTCTAGAACTTTTATCTCCCCCATTGCAACCTGTCAGGATCACCTTTCCCCTGATCCCATCTGGCTCTAGGCTGCCTCTTCTACACTGAGCAGGTCATGCTGTCTCCCAAGAAGCTCTCTTTGAAGTCCCCACTAGCAGGGAAAGGCCTTAAGAAAATGGGAATCATTTTCTTGTTAGTCACCTCTCAAAGTTTTGACTCCTCCATATTCTGCCTGATTTTGCTTATTACTCAGTATCCTCTGGCAGTTGTTTTTGTATTTTGCCCACAGTACCAACTGGAGAGTTGCTCTGTATGAGCATACATACCTATTCTGGAAGCATAAACATCCAGATACTGAGCCATTGGATTGTTTGGCTAGGTTGCTGTTAAGAAGGTTTACCTGTGTTCTTTCCCTACTTAGGTGTATAGCTTTATATAAATCAGAGCTTGAAGCAGATCTGATTAGCAGCACTTTTCAGCTTACTTTCCGGTGAGTTAGTGGGAGAGCCCTCTAGCCCCAGATCCTGGTATCATGCATTGAGCCTAGGTAATTTCTTCTATCTTCTGTCTCCTAGAGGATACTTTTACTCTCCGTTAAAGAAGGAATGGACTTCCCAACCACCTCTACTGGCTTCTGACTGATAGCTCAGAAGATCTTCAATTTAAGCTGATATTTTAGTTTTGTGTTTATTTATGGAGATGTTTACCTTTTTTGGATCTTGTTGTATATGTTTGGTTCACTCGTTTTGTATTTTATCTTTCATTGCTGTATACTTGGAGTAAAGGGGACTCCTTAACGCCTGAACTTACAAAGCCATCTTGACAAGAAATTTCAAACTATATCTTATCACCATAGTGTCCCATACTGGGTCTAAAAGTGTACTTGAAAAAAAACAAAACATGTTTATTGAAGTATCAGTAAAAGACATCTACATGACTTTTAAATTTACTAAAAAGAAAGAAGCAGAAAGAAATCATTCTCATTAGAAAGGGTTATTTGTTTTTTGTTGGATTCACAACAAGGTATGTCTGCCTTGAAAATTCCATAAGTGCAGTACAAATGTGATTCAATCTGCATAGCTTTTATTCACAGACAACTTTGTAAAGTGAAATACACTATCATTTCCATGGATTCTGACATTTTGTTCCATGGGTGCTAAGAAAAAATCTACTTTAACTAGATAGGGCATAGCTGGAAGACGTAGCCTGTAACTTCCAAAGAAAATTAATACCTCTGAATCATCAATCTAGTGTGCTTTTTTTGTCATCTCTTGTATGCACTGATTCTTGCTTTTTCCAGATTTATCTGGATATCTGACCTTTCTCAAACTATAAAATGTATTGGATTCAAGTGTTGTGATCGATCCCCCCCTTTCTTTTCTCATCTGGCTTCTTTTCCTTGTGTGTCTCTCCGATTTTAGAAGTTGCTGATTCAGATGGTGAACAAACTCTCAGTTGGTTCTAAAATTCCTGTCTGTGGTCCCTCCCCTCCTTCTTCATTCCCTTCTTCCTTTCATCCTCCTTTTTTTTTTTTTTTTATTCTTCAGCACTTTGCTAAAAGGACTGCATTAATTCTGTTGGTCTACAAGCTTTGCAAGTATAAAGATGAGGTTTGAATTTTTCAATACTGTATCACCACCACTTAACACAGTACCCAATAGATAGTAAGCATGCACTAATATTTCTTAAATGAAAGCTTTTGAAGTTTTTTCTAAATGTCCAATTCATACCTCATCCCTTCTAGCATGACCCTCTTTTTACTGAATCCGGAGCACATGGACCCTGCTGCTTCATTACACTCATCACATTGTAATGTAATTATTTCCTTTTGTGTCTTCTCTCCTAACAAGCTTCTGCAGTCCCAGCTCCTGGCACAATGTCTGGGAGACAGTAGTTGCTCAATAAATGTTTATTGAACTGATTTATTGAATTATTTAGTAATGTATTAAAATCAGTCAGATCAAAAAATTGAAAATGAGATGGTGAACATGACACCTGGTGACAGTTTGGAATTTGGAAGATTATAATTTCCTTTAAGGCAGGAACCATAGCTTTTGAATTTTATTTTCGTAAGAGCTGCTAGTCAGAACATAAATTGTTGTGGAATAAACTGATAACAGTCAACAAGTGAAGTGAACAAGTACCAGTTGGTAGGTGAAAATAGAACAAGTTAACTTTGGGTTTTTAAAAGTTTCTCAACTTTAGAAATTAGAGTTAATCTGTTGCTTTTAAAAATAAACTGATCTCATTGGATGCCATCAGACTTCTACTTGACTCTGATTTTCTGGAATTTTGCCCAGATATTTCTTCATTTTTCATAATAAATTCTGAATCTCGATTTCATTGCTTAAACCAACTTACTTCTCCCTTCAAAGTTATTTCGGATCAAATTTCTCCTTCCATGAAATTTTCCCTATTTCGTAAATATTCTCTGTCTCATTTATAAATTTTACTAGCCTTTACAATTTGTGCACTGAACAGAAGGTTATGCGCTTTGTTATTGAAGTGCTTAAGAGCCAAATGTTGGAGTCAGATTTCCTGGGTTGGAATCCCAACTGCACCACTTACTAGTTCTGCCACTTTGGGCAAGTGTCTTACCTTTTCTGGGATTCAACTTTCTCTTCTATAAAATAGAGATAATAAATACATCCAGCTCCATCAAATTGTTTTTTCGTTATGAGGATTAAATGGGTTAATATATGAAAATTATATGGAACAGTTCCTGGCACATACTAAGTGCTATATAAGTGTTAAAAGTTTTTCTCTATTTATTGCACCTGAAAACTGTGTTTTTTAAAACTCCTTAAGTTTTAATTATATTATCCTAAAATTAAGATGAAATATCTACTTCATTAAGACCGACGTGAACAGACCGGTGAGAAATAGTGTGAGGTAATGGCTAAGAGCATAATTGCTAGAGCCAGACTGCCTGAGTCCAAATGCCAGTTTTGTCACTTATTGGCTGTGTCACTTATGACAGATTACTTAAAAACTCAAAACTTCTTATACCTCGGTTTTCTCCCCTGTAAAATGTGCATAATATAGCACATTTGTAATAGGGTTATGCTGAGAATAAAAAGAGTTAATGTATATAAATAAATTGGCCAGAAGAGTGACTGACACATAATAACTACTCAAAAAGGGTTAGCTATTTGTATTATTAAGTCACCCAGCCTAACAAATTATCACATATTTCAATACATTAGTTTTAAGGCAAGTATTGTTTCTCTTCTAGATTGTAAACTTCTAGTGAATGAGGGTACTTCTTCCCCTGATTTAGGTCCAGGCTGTACACCATGTTCTGGGTGTAAACTTGTACAAATAATGCTGAACTTCAGTTTACACATTGGCTAAATAATAATATTCCTGTGTCACTCTATCATTTGTTGATTGTGTTTGGCTGTAAATATCATAGAAGACAAAATAAATTATCTTTCTATTCTCTTGATAGAAAATGATATTCTGTTGAATTGAGGCTTAAATAAACTTGAAATGTATTTTACTACCATGCAACAAGATGCCAGGAAGGAGGCAGTTGTTGGCCTTGGTTCAAAATCTCAAGGATTTCAGGGCTAGTCTTTTGATGTTCTGAGATTTTCTTAATTGTTGAAATATCACTGCTTTGGTATCTCCACTCTTTATGACTACACCCCAGTCAGGAAGAAAAAGTAATGAAGGAGAACGAGGAGGATGCTGTATCACGAAACAAACACTTTCCTGAAATTCCCAACACTTCTAAATAGTTTCCTTGGCTAGAGTGCCACATGGCCTCTGCTAGACACAAGGTGGCCTAGAAAGATAAGATTTTAGCTTTAAAATATAAGAAATAAAAGAAAACAGGGCTAGAATAAATGTTGATCGAGTCTACTTAAAATATAAGTAGTCACCTCATAAGGTCTTTATACTCAAATGATTTAATGTATGTAAACTTGCTTTTTAAACTTTATAAAAAGACACGTGCAAAAATAGAAACACTTATTTGATTTCCCAGAACATCTAATTTCCAGTATGTTGCACATGGATTTCTCCTGAGAAGAAAATAGAAAATTTAAAACATTTTGATAACAGTTGTCGATTTCTATTTATAAAGTTAAATGATTTGTTTCCCTCAAGACAGTATTAGTTTAAACTCAGTCTTTGAAAAATTCTTTTCATTATATCCCATTCATTATTTTAACCATAAATATTTGTTTTCCTTAAAATAGGAGAAATACTGATAAATTTGAGTTCATTCACCCATTCATACAATACAATAAAACCCTTCTATAATGCAGTGATTGGGATCCAGGCAACCCAGTCTTACAAATGCAGGATAGCAATATTGCAAATTTAATAATATGACCAAGAGTGGTTACAATCTAGCAAACCTACCAAGAGTTTTGATCCCAACTGTGGTTTGGCATTAGCTGGTATCAGATGTGCACATTGGCTTAAATATCAATGGAATTAACCCCTGTTCTTGTGGCTGTGATGGAATACCTAGGACAGTAGCTATGATTTTAGTAATCTTGTTGTTTTGTGCCCATTATTTTGGCTGGTCCAAGGAGAACAGGCTGGGAAACACACTGGGAAGGTCAAGAGACACTTTTGTGAATTAGGGTTGCCTGTCAGTTCCCTGTGTCTGGCCTCACATCTCACCCTCTCTTCCATTTCCATCCCTCCCTCCAAAGGTAAAAACTTAACCTCACCTTGTTTGGGAATGTAGACTGGGTGAATTTACCTTACCCTGGGGTTTTACTGTAAATACTTATTTAGTACCTATTATACGGCAGGAACTATATTTGGAACCAGGGGATTATTGATAAATGAACAAATAAATATATAATTACTAATTTGGATAAGGGTTGTAACAGAAGTTAATGAAGTACTGTGAGAAAAAAAAAAGATACTAACAGATTGGTTGGGAAAGAGATTGAAGGGGAAGTTATAGTTAAGATAAGAACTGAAAGATGAGAGGGTATATCAATCAGATTCCTTGCAGCAAACAGATAGTACAATCCGAGTGATTAATTAATAAGCATTTACAAGTATAAGAATGATTTAAGAGGAATGGGTATGGTATAGGAAAGCCTTAAGGGACAGAACAGCACTTCAGATCGAGTAATACTGTGTTTTGGGCAGAAGGAAGAGCAGAGGGCTTGCCACCTCTTGACGGCAAGGAAAAGGAGCAATTATTCTGGAATCTGGATGAAGAGGAACACATAAAACTTTTGTACATACTGTAGAAGGATGCAACCTGAGAAGGTCATTTACTATGTTTTCACACTATCAGATGTTTTTTAAAATTTGAAAAACTGATATATTTTTGTGTGTGGGGGGGCTTTTTTTTTAACATCTTTATTGGAGTATAATTGCTTTACAATGGTGTGTTAGTTTCTGCTTTATATCAAAGTGAATCAGCTATACATATACATATATCCCCATATCTCCTCCCTATTGCGTCTGCCTCCCACCCTCCCTATCCCACCCCTCTAGGTGGTCACAAAGCACTGAGCTGATCTCCCTGTGCTATGCGGCTGCTTCCCACTAGCTATCTATTTTACATTTGGTAGTATATATAAGTCCGTGCCACTCTCTCACTTCGTCCCAGCTTACCCTTCCCCCTCCCCGTGTCCTCAAGTCCATTCTCTACATCCGCATCTTTATTCCTGTCCTGCCCCTAGGTTCTTCATGACCTTTTTTTTTTTTTTTAGATTCCATACATATGTGTTAGCATATGGTATTTGTTTTTCTTTTGACTTACTTCACTCTGTGTGACAGACTCTAGGTCCATCCACCTGACTACAAGTAACTCAATTTCGTTTCTTTTTATGGCTGAGTAAAATTCCATTGTATATATGTGCCACATCTTCTTTATCCATTAATCTGTCAATGGGCACTTAGGTTGCTTCCATGTCCTGGTATTGTAAATAGAGCTGCATTGAACATTGTGGTACATGACTCTTTTTGAATTATGGTTTTCTCAGAATATTTGCCCAGTAGTGGGATTGCTGGGTCGTATGGAAAAACTGATATATTTTAACTACAATCAGTCAGTTTCCTCTCTGACTTCCCCTCTGTTGTATTGGGTAACAATGGCCATCTTGGGGATCCAGCTAAAGTGAATTTGAAACGATTGAAATATTTGGTTTTCGTGGACTGTAGGGTTTGTAATCACTTGCATAGAAGTTAGGTTATTTCTAGCTATTTATGTAGAATGATGTTCAGGAGAACGTCTACTGCCTGCTTGCTGACTCATCTGCCTGAGAAGCTAGTCTGTGGAAAACTCTTTCAACATTCAAACATGTCAAAATTTCAAGCAGAATAGGTCTCTTTGATGCTTTGTCAAAATGAAAATTCCCATGAGGAACATACTGAAAATGCAGAGGGTAAAGTTAAAAACTACCATCTATTTTGTCTTTTATGATGGAAATTGTACAAAACATAATTTACCGGTGTCCCTGTGTTTGTAGAGCACCTAACTGTAAGCAATGGTACAAGTGACTCTAGCTAACATTGTGATACATGTTTTACAAATCCCAATTATCAATATTTTCTATTAACTACACTAGTAGGCAGAATAATTATCTTTCCTATTCACATGATGGAAAATGGTATTATGAAATCAACATCACATGAATAGGTGATCAAAGAGAAGGCAACGAAACAATATACTAGGGATGTGTCAGGAAGCTGATTAATCAATATTCTTTTTTCTCCTTGATTTTGTAATTTTTGTGGTATTTTTCACATTTCAGTTAATTTTTATATGTGATTTCTCTTCTCAATGTAAAATTTACTTTCCTATCAAATATTGTGTTCATAATATTGTCTTCTTTTTCTTGAAGTATCTCCACAAAACTTAAATCTGCCCTTGAACAAAGGTTGTTTTCTGAGTAATTATCTTTTCCAGTGAAGGAGAGAAGGAACACTAACAGGTTTCCAGTGACTTACCTCATTTGTCCTTAACTAAACCTTCTCAAACTGGTGGCATGACTGGAACCATTTCTTGGAAGACACAGCTTACTTATCATTAGAAAATACCAACAATCTGCCATGATCAATTATACTCATTAATTCTCAGGAAGTAAGATGCCTATGTGTAAGAGAGAACCTATCACTACTAATGACTATCTGGTAAACGGAGCTTAATGACATCTTGTAAGTTAATTAGTAAAGCAGTTTATTCTAAATATTCCCTAAATATTCTTTCAGTAGATTCTAAATATTCTCTTTGTACATAAAAATGCACACCAAAGGTAACATTTTCAAGGACAAATTATATCCTATTTATTTATATAAATAAATTTCAAAATTTATTTATTTCATCTAATAAATTATATCTCACTTATAAGCATATTTATTGCATGTTCAATATTGAGAATCCTTATTAATGATCCATAATTGTTATTAATCTTATAATAACTCATTTAACTATAAACATAATTTATTAAAGTTTATTAATTATTGGTTAAGACACACCAGATTATTTTAATTTCCTTTGTATGTTAATCCAAAATATATCCTTTGAATTCTAAGTCCTACCTTTCAAAAATAAATTTAAAAAACAGTCTTGAGATGATGCTAAGCCTGTCCTTCAGACTCGAGGGACATTGCAAAGAATGTGTCCACATCTGAAGCTCAAACTATAAGTCATTCATTTTGTCATTTAAAATCTGTAGATCTTCTGGTGAATAGATAGGTTTCCACAGAGCAGACAAAGTAATATTCCTCAAACATAAAATTGATCATCTCATTCACATACTTAAATCCTTCATTATCTTCTCAATGTCTCTAGGATAAAATTTAAACCCTTTAACACATCCCCAGGCCCTGACTCATTTCTCAGACTATCTGCCATTTCACACCAGACTCCAGGTATACTAAAGAAATCCGGATCTTTTTTACCCCCAGGCTTTCACATGTGTGGGTAGAACACTCTACCCTCTCCTTGTCAGCTGACAAACTCTTTTTCATCCCTTTTGGCTTCAGTTACAGTAACTTATTTTTAAGAGATCATTTCTTGATTGATCAATATAGCAGAAGTTAGTTGGTTCTACTTTGTGATTTCCCCAAGGAAGTTTATGGAAATTCTTACTTAATTTTCTTATTTTCTGCTGAAGTACAAATCTGTTAGAGAAAGGATCAAATCCATCACATTTATGTGACTGGCACATAGCAGGCATTGACTGATGTAATGTATCCTTTTTTGGCAAGTTTGGAGATGAGTTTCCCATTTCAACTGTTGTGCTAATTGAACAAAGCTGAGTTATTCCATATTTGATTGTGGCACTTATTTCCTGAAAGTGGCAGTGAACTGAGATAAAACTTAACATCTTTGGGTACTAGTTGAGTGGGTTGGTTGGTATAGAGGAACCCACATAAGCAAAGACTGAGCACCAAGGGGCATATTCAGAAAACTGAGAGTGGTCATTCCAGGGTGGCTAAGGAGTACATGAAACAAAGCAGGCTGGAGATTGGACTGAAAAGATAGGTTAGGAACACATTAAAAGGAGCTTGTAAATCTGTGAACTTTAGTTGTTGTGAGTTTTAAATTTTAACTATAGTTGCTATTTAAAATTTGTAATAGCATTATCAAAACTGTTCTCATAGACAGATAGCACTGATGACTGTGTGGGTCTGAATGAAGAAAGATCCTTGAGAAGAATTATCTTGAAAAACTGCTAGAGAAAGAGAGTGGAAAGAGAGTGGGAAGGGAGGAGTGAGGACAGAGCAGAGTAGAGGGTAGCGGAGCAGAAGAACAGAGCGAGGAGAAGGGAAGAGAAGGAAGTAGTGGATAACAGAGGGGAAGAAGGAGGGAAGAAGATGTGAGAAAAGAGATTGGGCAAATGGGATCATTAGCAAGAATTTTTTTCCAGAACAAAAGGAGAGAAGACATTATCAACAAGTGGAACGGGAATGAGGAAGAAAAGTATAGCTTTGCTGTCTCTAGCTTTCCTTCTATTTTTTTTTTTTTTTTTGCTGTTGTTTTACTTTTTTAAAAAAATTTTTTTGAAATATAGTTGATTTACAATGTATTATTTTCAGGTGTATAGCAAAGTGATTCAGTTATATATATATATCAATTCTTTATTAGATCTTTTTGATTTTATAGGTTATTATAAGATATCGAGTATATTTCCCTGTGCTATGTAATAGGTCTCTGTTGGTTATCTATTTTATGTATAGTAGTTTGAATATTTTAATCCCAAACTCCTAATTTATCCCTCCCCCTATGATATCGCTTATGTGTGGAAACTAAAAAAAATGACACAAATGAACTTATTTACAAAACAGACATAGACTCACAGATATAGAAAATGAACTTATGGTTAGCTTTCCTTCCATTTGATGCCTCATTTTTATTAATAGGACTATTCAGTTTGCTCATATTGCCCATGAAATGTATGCTGTATTATTTCAGCTAGAATTCTTTACTTGTGAGTTATTATTCAAAGGTTTCAAAGTTAACTTGATTATCAAGAGGCTTTTCAAAGGCAGATAATTTATCCTCTAGTAAAATGAGCATGTGCCAACTTTTAGCTTTGTTTTTAGACACTAGAAAGATAACAAATTTAAAAACTGAATACTTCCCTTTTTTAAAAACTTGGAGTCATTGTAGATAAATACTGCACCAGTTTTGGAAAAACTAACATGTTTTACCTATGCTTGAGAAAATTCTAACTTTTAATCTTATGATAAATGTTTTAATTTAAAACTAATGGAATTAGAAATTTGACCTGTCAAATTTGACTTGATTTTGATATATATTAGCCTTTTCTTTGCTCAATAAACATTATTTTAAAATAAGCTAAGAACATGATATAATCGCATCTCTTTCCGTTCTCTTAAAATCCTGGCCTTGATTCTTATAAAGGGACCTCCATAAGTCACACAGGTCCAAAATTCTATTTGCTCCAGTAGTTTCTTTCCCACTGGTCAATACGGAGTTTGACATTTTTCTGAAGAACATTTTTGTTTCATTGTTCCCTTGATTGAATGAAATCTGTATGGAACAATTGAATTCTCAGTCTGCATTCTGTCTATTGAAATTGAGGTCATGGACAGCCCTAGCATTATCACGATGTTAAATTTTAGACACATTTTATATCAAAATGAAAATTAATATTTTACTTCTTTCCCTGTTCTCTTCTTATATTGACTTTAGTGAAACTAAGACATACCACAGGGTATGAAACTTTAGATACCCTAACATAATAGAATTTATTTAGTAAATTCTGCTCATATCAATTTTATTTTGCCATGTTTTCAAAATGTCTTCTGACCTTTGTCAAGTAGAAAGTGTAATTATAAATACGGGACAACTTTTCTCTATCAATATTAAAATTATTTCAGTCATTTTTCAAGGAATTATTGCAGGCATATGCAAACAGCTGGTTAAAAATCAATGACTGTAGGGACTTCCCTGGTGGTGCAGTGGTTAAGAATCCGCCTGCCAATGCAGGGGGCATGGGTTTGAGCCCTGGTCTGGGAAGATACCACATACCGCAGAGCAACCAAGCCCGAGCGCCGCAACTAGTGAGCCTGTTCTCTGAAGCCCACGAGCCACAACTACTGAACCCACGTGCCACAACTACTGAAGCCTGCACGCCTAGAGCCCATGCTCTGCAACAAAGAGTAGTCCCTGCTCACTGCAACTAGAGAAAGCCCGCACGCGGCAACGAAGATCCAACGCAGCCAAAAATTAATTAATTAATTAATTAATTAAAAAAAAATCAATGACTGTGAAGCATGTTCTTAATATACCTAATTTTTTTAAAATGTGTTTTGTGCTGAGTTTAAAGTTTGAGTGGTAGAAACAAACTTTCAAAATTTAATATCACCTATTGGAGAAAGTTTATTTATTTGTTAATTAATGATAAAAGATTATTAGTTTATACTTATTGTGCTCTACACCAGAGTTAAGTATTGAATGGCATAATCGAGCATAAAGATTAGATATTTAAGAGGTAGCTTTTTTTCTTCCTGGACAGGAGAACTCATGGCACATACATTACATCCATGTATTTCAACAAATATGTAGCAAACTCTTATTATGTGCAAAGAACCGTATCTATGAAAAGTTAAATAAAAATATGGTGCAGTCTGTAAGTGCCAAAAATGGTGGTAGAGAACCTAAATGTGTAACAGATATTTGGGACTTTGGAGCAAGACCAGCAGGAATTAAGATCAAAATGATGTATTGTTTGAAAAGCTTGATGTGACTTGTAAGTCTGTTAAAACAAAACATAGAAGATAAATCTTGCTCCTTTTTTATTACAAAAGCTACAGAGAAAAATGAGTACCAATAAAATGAAGGGAGAAATCATCTGTTATTCATATAGAAATAAATATAGAAAGAGATTAGCAAGAGATAAAGTGACTGAGAAATGTGGCAAAATTTTGGATAAAAGATATTGCTCATTTTTTAAACTTTTCTCTGAGTTTATTTTTTTTAAGTAAAAAGTTAGGCAAAAAAGGTGAATCATCCTTCCACCATATTCAGTTTTTTGGATATTCATCCAGAAATATTCAATCCATTTATACCTCATGTTTACACAAAGAGGGTAGTATTATCCTACTTGTTTTTCCCTGCCAACATAGCAAGTTATTAGCACCTTTAAGTCTACATGTTTGCTTAATGGTTATGTTATATTCTATTGTTTCTTATTTGTTGATATTTAGGGACCTTTTTATTTTGGCTTTTGTTATTATAAAACCATGCCAAAACTGAACATCCTTGTTCTTACATCTTGGCATACTTATTTGATTTGTTTTCTTTTAATAAGATTAATTCCCAGTAAGAACATTACTGGATCAATGAGAATGTGAGTTTGAAATGTAATAGATATTCAGTTACCCATCCAAGAAGGAAAAGGTCATCAAAGAAAGAGGGTAGGTCTGATGCTCCCCAAATCTGACACCAGAACACTCCTAATCTCTCCCCAGGAATTTAGAGGCCAATCTGGAATGCAGATGAATGCTATCATGATAATATTGAACTGAGATATTTTTTAATCAAAGTGGATAGTGTGGACTGAGAAATTAATTAATAGAATTGACTTTCAAACTGAAAATAATTATGAACCGGCAATAAGAGTTTAGGAGAATTTTTTTTAATGGCTTGAGATGAGGTTAAATTCAGTGGAGAATGTTGAATATTTGTACACCCAGGTCTTGTGGAATTTTATAACCAAATATGTATATACAACATGTATGTATATTATTCTTTATCACTGAATTTAAATTTAACAAGTAAGTCAAATTGTTTTATATTACATTCTGTAATCAATATATTTGCAACAATTTAAAGTTCTGAAGTTTGATGGCAGAGCATTTTTAAATTGAAAATAGGGCTTTCCTGGTGGTGCAGTGATTGAGAATCCGCCTGCCAGTGCAGGGGATATGGGTTCGAGCCCTGGTCCAGGAAGATCCCACATGCCGCAGAGCAACTAAGCCTGTGCACCGCAACTACTGAGCCTGCACTCTAGAGCCTGCGAGCCACAACTACTGAGCCCGTGTGCCACAACTACTAAAGCCGCATGATTAGAGCCCGCACTCTGCAACAAGAGAAGCCACTGCAATGAGAAGCCCACTCACTGCAACAAAAAGAGTAGCCCCCGCTTGCTGCAACTAGAGAAAGCCTGTGCACAGCAATGACCCAACACAGCCAAAAATAAATAAATAAAATAAATAAATTTATTAAAATAAATAAATAAATAAATTGAAAATAGATTTACCCTACTGCCTATATTACTTAGTAGATTACTTTTTAAATTAAAAAAACAACAGTATTTGGGAAACTGATTTCCAGTTATAAGAAGAAATGTTATATAAAGAATCCAAAAGAATTAAACTTGTTTACATTGTAAAAAATAAAATACGTCATGAATTTGGTATTATTTATAAATTGCAAATATATTATGTACCTCTATGTACCTTCAAGGCTGAAAGAGATTATGCCAGAACCAGAGGTTGAGCGAAACGTTTCATAGTGACTTAGTACTGACAAGACTCCCACACCAAACTGTGGTCTAGACACTCACTGAGTGTCATAGTCAGGGTTAGACACAATTCCAAGGGCCTTGAATGCATGACTCAAGGAGCAGTCAAAGCTGACAGAGCTAACAAAAAGACAAATCAAGAGACTGGAGGTGGTGACATATCCATTTGAACTCTTGGGAACCCACTCCCATAAGCTCATTAAAAGTTCAAAATGAAATGTAGTATGGGAAAATCAGCATAACACAGTAAAACCTCACCAAAAATGCAGATATTTTCAACTCAAATTAAGTACTTTAAATCAGGCTAAAGGATTTATTTGACACATAAAGTGAAGCTAATGAGATATTTAATCAGCAAACTTGGTGACTTGGGTCAGAAGTTTGTTATATCTGATCTCTTGTTTTTTCAGGTCAAAGATGGTAAAGGATAAAAAGTTACAAAGAACAATAGCTTTGAAATAGTGCATATGGAATAAGATATCTTTTCAATAGAATTATAAGGTTAAAAGAATTCAAAATCCTCACCATAAGCATCCAGGGGTCAATTCTTTGTTATGGAATTTGATTGAAACTCTTTTCAATTGACCTCTTGGAGTTATCCAAGCACCCCTGTGTGTCAAAACTCCGTGCCAGAAATAACAAGTGCTATTGAAGGGAATGAATTAAGTGTTCTTAAAGCAGGACTAAACCATACAGCAATGGAAGCTAACTTAACCAGCTTAACTTGAATTTCAGTGAAAATCAGCATATACCTTCTGATCACTTTGTTCTCAAATATGCAGTGGGACAGTTAAATAAAAACAGGCCAACAGAACACTGACATGAAGATAAACTAGTGGTGAAAGAAAAGGTTAAACTGAATGAGACAGACTCCATGAGTTGCATAATTAAGGTAATACCCAAATGCATGCCATTACTTTTTCCATCACTTTCATTCAAGAGATTCGTAAATCCTACAGCAGGATGGCTTTACACAGTTATCAAATAAAATAGAAATATCCAGAGGCAGAGAGCAGAGGGCACACCACTGCTTTAACCAACAAGAAAGAGATTATTACAATTGATACTAGCAAATTCACATTGGATATTCCAAGAAATTATTCAGAGTAGTAAAATATCATTGGATTTTCATCTTTCTGTTTTAACAAATACTTGGAATCAACATTAGTATTGAACACTACTTTCAGAGGAAAATCGTTCTAATGACTTTAGTACAAAATCATCCAGAAAAAAATTTGAAACTGTTACGTTTCTGAGGAATAACATTCAACTGGCATTACAAAACAAAGAACACAGGTATTTCTGGTTAACACTAAAAATAAAATCTGACCAAACGATTGAATCCTGCAAGAGTAGATAAAAAGTAAAAAGAGCTCCTTATAATCATTTCAAGACTATCACTAAAAGAAGAAATGATATTTTCCAAGTTATTATGAGAATTGATCTGTTATTCTTATCTATAATTTTTGGTAAAAATCACAATATTTAAATCAGTGATAAAACTACTCAGTCCCCAGTATTAAATTAATGCTATCATTAAATTAATATGGCGAGATGATGAATGGAATCTAAAATTTCCAAAAAGCCACTATATATTTGCATTTACAAAAAACAAACAATGCAAAACAACTAGAAGAATATTTCAAGGCTTAGGAAAAAATAGCAAAGTAATTAAAATTGTCCTTTTATTTACTTACTTTTATTTTGTTTATGTAAACCAAGGAAAGATATCTATCTGATTTTCATGCAAGCATTAAAGATATTCATTTAGAGCAAGAAGATACTGCACAGGGAACAGACTTTTTATTTGGGGGGAGGTCAAACTATATATGTTATGTCTAAAGAAATATGTATATGTGTATGTGCAATTTTTTGTCTTTTTAGATATTCAAACTTAGTTACATCTGAAAAGTAAGGTTTTTTTTTTATAGTATGAATTAAGATGGAAAAATCATTTTGTATGTGCTTTTATAAAACTGCTGTTAAGACAATACACACAGGTCAGAATTATGAAAGGTTCTGACTACTGACATTGAAAAATCTTGATTATAACAGTGTTACATGTTTATTCTAAAAAAAATTAAGAAATAAGAATAAGTTTTATACTTTTGTAGTTACAATCCATTACAAAATGGATTGTAATCCATTTTGAGTTAATTTTTGCCACTGTTAAGCAAGAGTCCAACTTCATTCTTTTGCATGTGGGTATCCAGTTTTCCCAACACCATTTTTTGAACAGACTATGATGTCTCCATTGTGTAGCCTTGACACCTTTGTCAAAGATCATTTGACCATATACATGAGGATTTATTCCTAGGCTCTATATTCTTTCATTGGTCTATTATGTCTGTCTTTATGCCAGAACCATAATATTTTGATTACTGTAGCTTTGTAATATGTTTTGAAATCAAGAAGTGTCGGGTCTCTAGTTTTTGTTTTTGTTTTTTTCTTTCTCAAGATTGTTTTAACTATTCAGGGTCCTTTGGGATCCCGTATGATTTTTAGGATGGCTTTTTCTATTTCTGCAAAAGAAAATGCCTTTGGGATTTTGATAAGGGTTGTATTGAATCTATAGATTGCTTTGGGTACTATGGAAATTTTAACAATATTAAGTCTTCCAATCCATGAATATAGGATGTCTTTCCATTTATTTTTGTTTTCTTTAATTTATTTCCACAATGTTTTATAATTTTCAGTGTACAAGCCTTTGCTTCCTTAGTTAAGTTTATTGTTAAGTATTTTATTCTTTTTTGATGATACAGTAAATGGGATTGTTTTCTTAATTTCCTTTTCTGATTATTCATTCTTAGTTTATAGAAATTCAACTGATTTTCATGTGTTAATTTTGTATCCTGCAACTTTATTTAGTTTGTTACTAGTTCTAACAGATTTTTTGTGGAATCTTTAAGGTTTTCTGCATACAAAATCATATCATTTGTGAACAGTGATAATTTTACTTTTTCCTTTCCTGTTTGGATCCCTTTAATTTCTTTTTCTTTCCTGATTGCTCTGGCTAGGACTTTCAGTACTGTGCTGAATAGAAGTAAAGAGAGCGAGCGTCTTTGCCTTGTTTCTGATTTTAGAGGGAAAACTTTCAGTCTTTACTGTTGAGTATGATGTTAGCTGTGAGCTTTTTAAATACGACCTTTATTATGTCGAAGTAATTCCCATCTATTCCTAGATTTTTAATATTTTTATCATGAAAGTGTGTTGAATTTTGCCAAATGCTTTTTCTACATCAGTTGAGATGGTAATGTGGTTTTTATCCTTCATTCTGTTAATGTGGCATATTACATGGATTTATTTTTATATTGACTCATCCTTACATTCTAGGAATAAATCCCACTTTATCATGATGTTCAGTTCTTTTAATGTGTTGCTGAATTTGGTTTGCTAGTATTGTGTTGAGGATTTTTATATCAATATTTATCAGGGATATTGATCTGTAGTTTTTTCCCTTGTGGTATTTTCGTTTGATTTTGGTATCAGGGTAATGCTGGCCTTATACAATGAGTTTGGAAGTGTTCCTTCCTCTTAAATTGTTCGGAAAAGTTTAAGAAAAATTGGTGTTAATTCTCCTTTAAATATTTACTAAAATTCACCAGTAAAACCATCTGGTCCTGAGCTTTTGTTTGTTAGGAGATTTTTGATTAATGATTCAGTTTCCTTACTAGTTATTGGTCTGCTCAGATTTTTTAATTTTTTCATGGTTCAGTTTTGGTAGGTAGTACATTTATAGAAATTAATCTAGAATTTCTAACCTATGTCATCCAGTTTGTTGATGTGTGCTTATTCATAGTAGTCTCTATGACCCTTTTTATTTCTGTGCCATCAGTTGTAATGTCTCCTCTTTCATTTGATTTTTGTTGTTTCAGTCTGTTAGGGACTGAATGTGTGTGTCCCTCCAAAATTCATATGTTAATATGAATAGCTCCCAGTATGATGATATTAGGAAGTGGGGGGGGCCTGTGGGTGGTAACTAAGTAATGAGGTTGGATCCCTTATGAATGGAATTTGTGCTCACATAAGAAAAGACATGAGAGAGCTCGCTTTCTCTTCTGACTTCCCACCATGTGAGGATACATGGCCATCTGCAAACCTGGAAGTGGGGTCTCATCAGACACTAGATCTTCTGGCACCTTCATTTTGGAATCCCCAGCCTCCAGGACTATGAGAAATAAATGTTTATTAAACCACCCTACCTGTGGTAATTTTTTTCATAGTAGCCTGAACTACTAAGACATAGTCTTTTCTCTTTTTTTCTCATTTAGTCCAGCTAAGGATTTGTCAATTTTGTTGACCTTTTAAAAAAATCAGCTCTTTGTTTTGTTGATTTTTTTCTGTTGGCTTTCTATCTCAATTTTGTTTATTTCTGCTCTAAGTTTATTATGTCATTCCTTCTGCTAACTTTGGATTTAGTTTGTTCTTCTTTTTCTGGTTTCTTGAGGTGTCAAGTTAGGTTGGTGACTTAAGATCTTTCTTATTTTTAATGTAGGTATTTACAGATATAAACTTCTCTCTTAGTACCGCTTTTACTTCATCCCACAATTTGTGTTGTCATTTTCATTTGTCAAAGATATTTTCTAATTTCCCTTGTGACTTCTTCTTTGACCCATCGGTTATTCAAGAGTGTATTGTTTAATTTCCACATGTTTGTAAATTTTCATGTTTTATCTTTACTACTGATTTCTAGTTTCATTCTACTGTGGTCAGAAATACACTTGGTATGATCTCAGTCTTCTTGTATTTGTTAAGACTTGGGTTTTTTACCTAAAATCTGACCTATTTTTGAGAATGTTCCATGTGTACTTGAGAAGAATGTGTATTCTACCTCTTTTGGATAAAGAGTTTTGTATATGTCTATTAGATCTATTCAATCTATAGTGTTGTTGAAGTCCTCTGCTTCCTTATTGGTCTTTTGTCTAGTTGATTTATCCAGTATTGAAAGTGGAGTATTGACATCTCCTATTATTGTGATGCTATTTCTCTCTTCAGTTCTAATTTGTGCTCTGATGTTGGGTATATATATATTTATAATTGTTATATCTTCCTGGTTATATCTTTACTTTTTTATCGTTATATCCTTCTTTGTCTCTTGTGACAGTTTTTTACTTAAAGTCTATTTTACCTGATATAAGTATCACCCCTGCTCTCTTTTGGTTACCGTTTGCATTGAATGTGTATACCATCCTTTCATTTTGAGCCTATGTATTTTCTTATATCTAAAATGAGTCTCTTGTAGACAGTTTATAGTTGGATCTTGTTCTTTTTTTTTTTAATCCACTCAGCCACTCTATGTCTTTTGATTATGGAATTTAATATATTTACATTTAAAGTAATTTCTGATAAGGAAGACTTACTATTACCATTTTATTGTTTTCTGTATGTGGTATAGTTATTTTTTCTCTTTCCCTTTCTTGCTGTCTTTGTATTTTGTTGATTTTTTTTTTTGCTTTGATTGACTTCTCATTTTCTTTTGTACATCTTTTATAGGTATATTTTTTGTGGTTATCATGGGGATTAAATAAAACCCTTATAACAATCTATTTTAAACTGATAATGACTTCAATTGCATAAAAACTCTACTCCTTTACATGCCCCTTGCTTTATGTTATCATCATCACTAATTGCATTTTAAAAAATATTTTGTATTCATTAACATAGCTTTATAGTTATAGTTATTTTCATGCTTTTATCTTAATTTTACAACTGAATTAAAGGTTATTTACTCACCACCATTGCAGCATTACAGGAATCTGTATTTGCCTATATATTTACCTTTGCCAGAGAGTTTTATATTTTTGTACACTTTTGTGTTGTTGCCTAGTGTCCTTTTGTTTCAACTTGAAGGACTCACTTTTGCAATTCTTTTAAAGCAGTTCTAGTGGTGAGGAACTCTGTCAGCTTTTGTCTCTCTGGGAAGGCTTTAATTTCTCTTTCATTATTGAAGAACATTTTTGTCAGATATAGTACTCTTGGTTGTCTGTTGTTTTCTCTCATCACTTTGAATATATCTTTGCTGGTATTCTAATATTTTTCATACACTGATTTTTCTGATTTCATTTAGTTGTCTATCTGTGTTCTCTTGTAGTGCACTGAGCTTAATATTTTGAATTCTTTGTTAGATAATTCATAGACTTCCACTTCTTTACTGTCATTTTGTGGAGATTTATTTTGTTCCTTTGATTGGGCCATGTTTCCCTTTTTCTTCATATGCCTTGTTATTTTTATTGTTGTTGTTGTGATTTATGCATTTGAAAAAACAGCCACCTCTCCCAGTCTTTACAGATTGGCCTTTGTGCAGGAAAAGACCTTCCCAATCAGCCTGGCTAGAGCTTTTAGGGGCCCTGAAACCTTTTATGGGGATGTGTCTTGTCAGGGTTTGGGTGTGTAATTTCTCAATTAGATTAGTTTGCTGGTTTCTTCTTCAGGATCCTGTAGTCTTGCTCCCTCTGGTGTTTTTTTATGTTACTGCAGGTTCTAGGGCTTCCACAAACTACTGAGTTCTTTTGTTCTCTGCATAGTCCAGGAATACAAGCTGTTCTAGTACCATGAGCACTCAAAATCAGCTGAGGTACAAATCAGTCCTCTGAAAGCTTGAATATTTGATGTACATTCCCCTCTTCTCCTTTCTCTCTCAAGTGAGAAGCCAAGAGTTGGACATTTTCTCCCAATCACTGTGAGCTGTGCCAGTTTCTGTCTGCAATATTATAAATTATGTGGTGCTACCACAGGCTGCTAAGCTTTCTTTTGTTCTCTGTGGTCCCCAGGCCAGTTCTATTTGCACTCTGAGTCAGGCAAGACAGAAGCCAGTCCCTAGGACAGACCGCTAAAAAGCCAGAACTTTCTTTCTCAAGGATGAAATGATGGTTTGGGTTTTTCCTCCCCAACATGAGCTGTGCCAGCTTGGGGGAAAGGCTGATGCAGTTGAAATGAAATGGCTTTTCTTACCCATTTCAATACGGTTCAAAGCTGTTCTTGGCTTTTAGTTTGTCTGGGTATTATTGAGACTTTCTAACTGGTTTCTCAAGTTCTTATAAATCTTTTTTGGGTCATTATTGCTAAGTTAGTGTCTGTGGGGGAACAAAGTATAGGACTTCCTCTTCTGCCATCTTGCTGATGTCATGCTATTGATCTTGATCTCTAATTCAACTTGCTATCAGTTTTATATTAGTGGAAATATCTCTTAGAGTTTAAGCCTGGGTTGGCTACAAGATCCAATATTTTGTGTTTATGATTTTTTTTCCATGTTGTAATATGTATTTTTATGGGAATTTTGGACAGACTGAAGCAAGTACTGCTAGACAAGTGTCATGTCAACCTCCAGGTCAAGAGCTGAAAATAAACATTATTACTTTAAACATCGTATTTGAAAAATCCTTCATCTATCTCCTCTTCACACCCATTTTAATGAGAATTTTAAGAAAACTTGTTCTGCTTATAGCCAAGAATAAGCAGCCAAGATTGTACCATGAGTTCAGTTGACAGCTGACTCATTGTCAGCTAATCTATTTTTTGGCTAACAACCAGATTCTCTTTCAAATTTTGAGTTAAGAAATTGAGACTATAGAAAGTTGGATGGTACTGGGACATGTAGTGTAGTTATAAGGTCATGTAGGACTTGGGACTGCAAGATCTCAGTGACTTATAATAATTATATTTTTCTTGCATGCCAGTTTGCATGTGGCCAGTGGTTCAGCTAACATAAGCCAGGCAGGGCCAGCCTAGGCTGGGCTCCAGGCTTCTGGTTCAATGCCATATTTCTCCACGAGTTTTTATTCTGGGGTCCAGGTTAATGGGGCAGCAGCTTCCTGAAATGTGCTTTTCTCATGGCAGATTATAGTAGCACAAGAGGCCAAGACAAATAATACCATGATATTATCCAAACCATGTCTGTTTGATAACATTTCATTGACTAAAGCAAGACATATGGCCAAATCCAACATTAATGGGATGACAAAATCTACTCTGCCCACACTGATGCAAGGGGGTACAAAGATATGTGACAAAATCCTTGATGTAATATAGAAAGGGTAAGTCTTAAGAGCAAAAATTCAGTGTACTTTTAAGAGAAAGATGGAGAGAGAAAGATATAAAGAAAGAAAAGAGAACAAATATATCTGATGAATTTTTAGTTCATGTAATCGCTGCGTATAACTTTTGTAAATATGTATGCTGGATTCCCCCTGGAGCCTTCAACTAACCTATATGAATTTAAGCAGATTTCTATCCGTTGAAATAAAGTATTACTGAACAAGGGAGACATTTAATATTAGTTAGTTTTAAACAGAATACCTGTTAAGTGTAAATTATTTTAAATCTTTCCTAAATTTAACTAAGTACCAAAAAGTACAAAACATAGAATGAAATGATCACATAGTCTTCTACATTGTCTTAAATCTTATTTTTGATATATATGCATGGTGTCTCTTTATGACTCTTCAGTTATTATAAAGTATTTTGTTCAATAAGTCCCTTAAAAAAACACCCCTCCTGCCAACTTCTTCTCCCCATTACTCTTTGTCATGCATGGAGAAATGAAGAAGGTACATCTTACTTTTACAAATATTTTTAATGAATTACAAGGAATCTTCACCAATTTTTATTACGTTTAGCAAGTCAGTTATAAAGAAAAATCAGTATCTTCATTCCATTTACATACCTGTCTTACAAAGAAAGAGAGAAGTTTGAGGTTTTCATTCAGTGCTTTTGCAATAATAGTGAGGCACAAATTCAGAAGCTAACTTTAAAAAGTTTTGCAATTTCTTATGACTTCCTATTAAACTATAAAGGCAAAATTGAGAAGTTTTGACCTGAGAATACAATGACTTAAGACTGAAAATTTAAAAATCAATTGGCTTTATGAGGCAACTTCTCTGAATTCCAAAATGTGACAATTTCTAAAATGAATAAGCTTAATATTTTAGTGTTCAATTTTTATTGGTTTTTCTAAACTCCCAAAGCAAAAGCTATAAAGGAGAACGTAAGAAACAAAAAGGTGCACAGCACAAAATATTAATACAGTGATTTCTTGCATTTTTATTATTCCTTCAGTACTCCAAGTACTTTTTAGGCAATATTTAAACTTTATATCACTTTGAGAAGGGCTATTGGGATAGTCATTAAAATCATTTTTTACTTGTGGACACTGTAAGAAATCTTGACAAAAATTCACTCAGTTTTATAGAATTAATCCCATTGAACACTGTGTATAGTCATAGACTATATTACTTAAATATTCTCTACTAGGTGAAGAGTAAAATAATAAAAAGAGTAAAATAATTTAAAGAGAATAAAGTAATAAAGGGCAAATTAATGAAGTAAAATAGAATACTTCTGCATTTTTTATACAATCGTCCATAAACACTTAGTTCCATGAACATATTTAACAATTCAGTAGCTGAAATGATAACCTTCTTCATGATTTACCTTGTACACCCACTGTCCGATTTTCTTTCAGCAAGCAGTTCTTAATCTTTCAGGGACTGGGAAATTCTGATAAAAGATAAAGGATATTCTGAGAAGAACAAAACTTATGCACTTATACACAACCTATTATATACAATTCAGGAGTAAAGAACTTCTGTGACGTATTCTAGTACTCTGCAAGTCCTTGAACTTAATGTTCAGTACCTCAGTAAGTTTAATTAGCCTAATTTCTTTTTTGTCTTCATACTCCTTTTCATGGTTAAAAAAGAGTGTTTTCCAGGACCTGAAGGGTAAAGTTATACTTCCAGAGTCTGAATGGTATTTAGTGTATCAAATAAGTATTTTTTTTAATCTCACTCTAGGTATATAAACTGAATCAGAAAATAATAGCTCTTGAGGAAGAAAATCCCCAAGATTTTCTATTTTACTATAAAACAACAACTATAATTAGGTTAGATAGAGATTTACACATAGCTATTGGGAAAGTTAGGACAAATATTAAAATCTACTTTGTTGAGAGAAATAGTCTTTAACTTATTTTGATGGTAGAATTTACTTTAAATTAAGTATGCATATTCCCATATTAATTTACAAAAGGCTTTCATAGTTAGTGTCTTTTTCTATATCCTTATAATAAAGTGGTTAGGTATATAAGGTGCATATTATCATTAATCCCTTTTTGTATGTGAGGAAGGTAAGAATCGAGAGGTCAAATAACTTGTCTAAATCACTAATTCAAATATTAATATTTAAAGCATGGACTCAGATTCGGCTATCCTATCACGCTACAATAGGATAAATTTAAATGAATGAATGCATAATGCAGTAGTCCTTTGAATTTACTGCATGTGTTGCTCTATTTCTTGAGAGGCTTTTGTGAAAACATGCATTTCTTGATTCACTTGTAGTTATTGGTTGGCTGTCTGGGCCAGTCTGCTTTAGGTGCTGTTTACAATTGGGAATACAGTCCTTGATCAGCTGGAGCTTATGATGGGCCATGGACTGTAGCATCACATTTTTTGTCTGCTATGACTTGTTTAAAGCCAATACAGAAGAAAAAATAATATATTTTAAATGGAAACAAGTGTTTTTGTCATTAAAACTATATAACAGTTTCAGATGTGATGATACTCTGAGTATGGATCAAAGATAATGCACTTAGTAGAAAATGCTCTCTAAATTGTTTATCTGTAACGATCATGAGGTAGACTGATTCTTCCATATCTTCTCATCAGTAGCTTGTGAGACGGCTGTCTCCGTTTTTGGCTTAGAATGATGTCAGTTGACACATTCAAGAATGTGCAGAAAAGCTTTGAAATATTAAGTGTGTTAAGCTGGAACTTTTCAGTTCGGATAACATAACATTTCATAATGGCTACCATCTTAGACAGAAGGATTGATTAAGTATTGCTCAGGTATTGTAAACTCTTCCATTGAAAATTTGAAACTGCTTAGGTGCTTGCTTAGTGTATTTTTTTAGATTGGGAAGGGAGGCAGCAACAAGTCTGCTACTAAGATCCATGTAGTAAGTCCATGTTCTATCAATTCTACAACTCCCAAAACACCAAATGTTTGTATAGATAAGGTTCATTTTTAAGGCACTCATATCAAGTTCTAATGCAAGAGTGAATTAGTGTTAATCTCTGTTTTGCCAATAAACTTCAAAGTCTTAAAAGATGAAGTTTCAATTAATTGATGAATATATCAACATATCAATATATCAACAGTTATTCTTTTTTTTTTAATTTTAAAAAAATTTTTATTTATTTTTGGCTGCGTTGGGTCTTCATTGCTGCACGCAGGCTTTTCTCTAGTTGCGGCAAGCGGGGGCTACTCTTCGTTGTGGTGCGTGGGCTTCTCATTGTGGTGGCTTCTCTTGTTGTGGAGTACAGGCTCTAGGCGCGCAGGCTTCAGTAGTTGTGGCACGTGGGCTCAGTAGTTGTGGCTTGTGGTCTCTAGAGTGCAGGCTCAGTAGTTGTGGCACACGGGCTTAGTTGCTCCACGGCATGTGGAATCTTCCCAGACCAGGGCTCGAACCCATGTCTCCTGCATTGGCAGGCAGATTCTTAACCACTGTATCACCAGGGAAGTCCCTCAACAGTTATTATTGAACGTTCAACATATTAGCAATTCAAGTTCACCATGAGTTAATGAAAATTGAGATTTTTTTTTCCTTAAGTTTAAAAGACATTGAGACACTGTTACTTACTCTTGCATGCCTACAAAAATAAAATCTGATGAAGCAGAGGTTTATAGTGAAAAAAAGTGTACACTCTTCACAATCAAATTAAAATTCTATAGGCCTAGTCTTAAAAAATGTTCTTAGACTTATTTTATTTTATTTTTTTAAACATCTTTATTGGAGTATAATTGCTTTATAGACTTATTTTAAATACCTTAACCAACAGGAATTCTTTTTAGAGTACTCTCTAATTCATCCTTTTGAAATGATGGCTTTGCCTTTTAATAGGAAATCTACACTTCTTTCTTAAAGGAAATACAACGTCCTTGGCTTCGTTGCTCTCCAAAGTAGAGAGTAAAGACACAGTGTAGTAAAGACACAGTGGCAAATTTATTTCAGGCCTGCCAGACTGAAAAATCTGTTTTTATAGAAAAATAGGCTTCCCTTGAGTTTACTAAGCTGTAGTCTTCAATCAAATAAAATATTTTACGAAAGTTAATCTGAATGTCCCCATCAAGGGGTTACTCTTTCATTTATTATTCTAAGCCTTAACCACTTAAGCATTCATCCCCACAGCTGTTGAAAGTCTGTCATGCCTAACCCCGTATTCCTGAAACCACAGGGTTATGGTAGTCTGTCAAGTTGCTCCATCTGGGCTCACCTTGTTTCATGTCTTCTTTCCTTCTACATACTGCTAGAGTCTGCTTGGTTTCACCCACACTACTAAAAGTGAATATGTCCAACTCCACTTTATTTTCCAAAACACCACTGTACAATGTTTGTTACATTCACTAGTGTAAATGTAAGAGAGTTATAGAACAAAATACGAAATAATTTAATTTGATCAGACTCTATTTTCCTATAGATCTTCAACCATCTGCTCCATGGGAAGACATTCCTAGCCATTTCAGCCTATGATCTAATCCTGAAACCAGACTACTGGAACACAGACTCTCCTAATGAAGAGCATTTTCCTCACTTCTTCCCTTTTCCTGAGCTCTAACTAACAATTGATCCCAAGGGCTCTCTAAGTTAAGCTGCATTTCACTTAGAGAATGTGATATATTATATATTTATATATCCTTTCATATTTATAATTTTTATGTTGTCAATTGTTCCACAATCTTCATGTGTGTCAGAAAAATATCTATATTTTTTGTAGCACAGATGATTAACTGTGCAATTTAAATCTTCTGTGCCTTCACTTAATTTTGGGGGTTTTCTGATCCATAGTTTTCTGAGACAGCTGGGTGAAAAATTCCCCAGCAAGAACGTAGATTGTTCAGTCTCTCCCTCTAATTCTGTCGGTTTTGTCATGTGTGATTGTAAGAAGTGTTACAAAGGTCCTACATGTTTGTGGTTGAGAGATCTCTTGAGTAAGTTTTTCCTTTTTTACTATCTGATAGTTTCTCTCTTTCTCTTTATTAATATTTTACCTTAAATTCTATTTTTTTCTGACATTAAGATTATAACACAATTTCTGTTGGGTAATATTTGTGAAGTATAGCTTTTTCAATCATTCTGCGTAATTTTTTCAACGTGTTTTTTCATGTAAAGTATATAACTAGAGTTTTTTTAAAGTCTTATGGTCTTTGTCTTTTAATAGGTGAATTAAATATGTTTATTTTGTTATTAATATATTTGAATATATTTCAGTCATGTATTTTTGAGTTTTCAATTTATCGTGCCTTTTTTATTTTTACTTTATTTTTTTCATTCTGATGAATTTAAACATTTCCTTTATTGCAAACTATAAATTTTAGTCTTCAATGTGTATTCTTAAATTTTTAACACACATATCACACTTTATACTTCTTTAACGATTCTAAATCAATTCAGCATCTTTATCCTTCTAATAGAAAATTGAAACAAAACAAGAAATGTTGCATTTTAAAAATACCCAGTGAAGTACCCCACCTATCTTCCTTCTTGTATATACAATTGTAATTCTATTATATCATCTGCCAAGCATAGAAATTCAATAGTTCATTCATTATAGCCAGTAATTAAAGTAGATGTATCGGAAGTCACCCTTACAAAGGACTTACCTGTAGAATGAAGCTGTGGGTGGTAGAATTGAGAAATAAAAGGAAATTGGGTCTTTGATTGGATCTGTTGAGAGCCACTGGATCAATCTGCCCAGTTTACCTTCCTCAAGACTTTACACTTATTTGACACAGAAAATTCCCTTTTCATTTATGAAAGAGTTTGCTCTGTTACCAGTCTGTTATTTGCAACCTAATAGTCAGATTTACTACTGTTTCTTTGCAAATATTTTTGTTCCTTCTTTTCTTGCATCCCACTCATGAGTAAACATTTCTTCATGTTGAAATATTTCTTTTAATGTTTCCTTCATGAAAGATCTACAAAATCTATTAAATAAATCTATAAAATAAATACTTTTATTTGTATTATTTCTTTAGAAAGTAATTATTTTGCCCTCATAAACAAAAGTTTATGTGACCATTGAATTATAGATTATCAGTTCATTCTGAAAATATTACTCTTTTCTTCTGGCCAATACTGTTTCTGATGAAAAGTTTTCCATAAGTCTAGCTGTCATTCAGTTGTAGATACTCTTTCCCTTTTGTAGTTTGTAGGGTTTATTTTTTTCTTTATCATTGTTATTCTGCAGTTTCACTGGGTTATATTTAGAAGTGTCTTTATTTTCTTAATCACAGAACATGTTTTCAATCTGAAATCTATTTCTGTGCAATTTTTAGCCATTATCTCTTCACATATTGATTCGTCAATGTTCCCTCTATTTTCTACAGCTGAAAATTCATTTAGACATGTATTTCAGAGTCTCAGTCTATCTTCATTCTTTTTTATTTGTGCTTTTATATGTTTGTATTTATCTCTATGTCACTTTCTGGACAAATTCTTGAGTGCTACATTTGAAAAACTTCTATTTCTTTCTTTGACTATGTTCTATCTTACTTTGTTGTCTTATAAAGTAGTACTAGCCATGTATGCTGATTTAAACAAATTGAAATTAATTATAATTAAATAAAATTTAAAGTTCAATTCCTCAGTTTTAGTAGCTATAGGTGAATTGCTAAGTAGCTAGAGTGTGGTTACCATATTGGACAATGCAGATACAGAATCTTCCTATCATAATAGAAAGTTCTATTGGACAGGTGTAGAGAGTATTCCCTATATTAATTTTTAAAATTTGATAACAAAAAATGCTTATATGCTATGTTTCTAATTATATCTCTTCTGTAGACATCTATCTTTGACTAATTTCTGCCTCAGTTTTCTCATAATGACTCATTTATAGATGTCATTCTTTCTATTGTCTTTTTAATTATTTAAAAGTATGTATCTTAAAGCTATTTCAAAGCTATTATTTTCACATTGAGTAATTATTAAGTTTGTCGGCTCTAGTTTTTAGTGTTTAGTGTTGTTTTGTTTTGTTTTTCAGGTGTTTTGTAGTGTTCATGTGCTGGCTCACTGAGGCCTAATCTTGGTTCGTTCTGTTTGTTTTTCTCTCTCTTGTCCTCTCATTGTATTTTTCTCTGCTTGCCTCTTCTCCAACTCAGTCAAGAAGCAGGTCATATATAAGATTCTTGGCATCTGTCCCGTGGTGACACTGAAGATATCTCATATCCACTCATGGAGGTAGCAATTAAGTTGGCATAAGTCCTAACTGGGTGGCTGTCTCTATGTCATTTGCCAAACTAAGTCCATGGGTCATAGTTACAGGGAATAATTACATTTATGCTCAGCATCTTTCTGTGGATGAAGAGAATTTATTCCAGACCTTGATTTCATATTGTAAGCCCGGCTCTTTCTTCTCCAAATCATGTGTAGAGAGTGTTTGGGTCCCAGTTACTCTGGAAGGGCCAAGAGAACTGGCAGCATCTATGTGTTTCTGAATTTAATGCCAAAAAGATTTGAGATTTTATGCTTATTTTATAATTTCTAACCTATAGTGATTTATCTTTTTGTTTTGATAATGGCTATACGTCTTTAATTTAATTTCCAAAAATGTTCTATTGCTATCATTTGTGATGAATAGGTATACTTAAAAGCATGAACTCAAGATCATTTTGAGTGGAAACCTCAATATCTCTCTCAATTTACTGAGTAGAAATTTATTGCTACTTTGATATTTTCTGTTTCTCAATTTTCTGTTCTACTTGAAACTCTTCTTAACTTGCTGTGTTTAACATGTTTTTGAGAATTGTATCTATTTTCCAAAACAAAAAAAAAAATAGATAAGAATGTCAGTATTTAAATTTTTGAAAATCTTATTAATGTCTGTCTAAATAACTAGATTTTTATACATACTAAGAAAGCTGATACTTCCTATCTACTTCTGTGTTCATTCTGTTGTCATGTGATGTTTTGGTTAAAGTATTGTAAGAGACCCTCTCAGATATGTAGTTACGAAAAGTAAGAATTTTTTTTAGTCTTTTCAGGTAAATGTTGTATTGTTTTTTTGATAGTTTCACTACCAAACAAAACTCAAATGGTAGTTTCTTAAAAGTTGCTTGCCATATATAATTT